>NC_069500.1:727102603-727107644 GCF_027579735.1 Bombina bombina | reverse complement strand
CACTAGTAGCACCTTGGACCTTCAAACTAGCTTATGTGTTCCCGCCGTTTCCTCTCATCCCCAGGCTGGTAGCCAGGATCAATCAGGAGAGGGCATCGGTGATCTTGATAGCTCCTGCGTGGCCACGCAGGACTTGGTATGCAGATCTGGTGAATATGTCATCGGCTCCACCTTGGAAGCTACCTTTGAGACGAGACCTTCTTGTTCAGGGTCCGTTCGAACATCCGAATCTGGTTTCACTCCAGCTGACTGCTTGGAGATTGAACGCTTGATCTTATCGAAGCGAGGGTTCTCAGATTCTGTTATCGATACTCTTGTTCAGGCCAGAAAGCCTGTAACTAGAAAGATTTACCACAAAATTTGGAAAAAATATATCTGTTGGTGTGAATCTAAAGGATTCCCTTGGGACAAGGTTAAGATTCCTAAGATTCTATCCTTCCTTCAAGAAGGATTGGAAAAAGGATTATCTGCTAGTTCCCTGAAGGGACAGATTTCTGCCTTGTCTGTGTTACTTCACAAAAAGCTGGCAGCTGTGCCAGATGTTCAAGCCTTTGTTCAGGCTCTGGTTAGAATTAAGCCTGTTTACAAACCTTTGACTCCTCCTTGGAGTCTCAACTTAGTTCTTTCAGTTCTTCAGGGGGTTCCGTTTGAACCCTTACATTCCGTTGATATTAAGTTATTATCTTGGAAAGTTTTGTTTTTAGTTGCAATTTCTTCTGCTAGAAGAGTTTCAGAATTATCTGCTCTGCAGTGTTCTCCTCCTTATCTGGTGTTCCATGCAGATAAGGTGGTTTTACGTACTAAACCTGGTTTTCTTCCAAAAGTTGTTTCTAACAAAAACATTAACCAGGAGATTATCGTACCTTCTCTGTGTCCGAAACCAGTTTCAAAGAAGGAACGTTTGTTGCACAATTTGGATGTTGTTCGCGCTCTAAAATTCTATTTAGATGCTACAAAGGATTTTAGACAAACATCTTCCTTGTTTGTTGTTTATTCCGGTAAAAGGAGAGGTCAAAAAGCAACTTCTACCTCTCTCTCTTTTTGGATTAAAAGCATCATCAGATTGGCTTACGAGACTGCCGGACGGCAGCCTCCCGAAAGAATCACGGCTCATTCCACTAGGGCTGTGGCTTCCACATGGGCCTTCAAGAACGAGGCTTCTGTTGATCAGATATGTAGGGCAGCGACTTGGTCTTCACTGCACACTTTTACCAAATTTTACAAGTTTGATACTTTTGCTTCTTCTGAGGCTATTTTTGGGAGAAAGGTTTTGCAAGCCGTGGTGCCTTCCATTTAGGTGACCTGATTTGCTCCCTCCCTTCATCCGTGTCCTAAAGCTTTGGTATTGGTTCCCACAAGTAAGGATGACGCCGTGGACCGGACACACCTATGTTGGAGAAAACAGAATTTATGTTTACCTGATAAATTACTTTCTCCAACGGTGTGTCCGGTCCACGGCCCGCCCTGGTTTTTTTAATCAGGTCTGATAATTTATTTTCTTTAACTACAGTCACCACGGTACCATATGGTTTCTCCTATGCAAATATTCCTCCTTAACGTCGGTCGAATGACTGGGGTAGGCGGAGCCTAGGAGGGATCATGTGACCAGCTTTGCTGGGCTCTTTGCCATTTCCTGTTGGGGAAGAGAATATCCCACAAGTAAGGATGACGCCGTGGACCGGACACACCGTTGGAGAAAGTAATTTATCAGGTAAACATAAATTCTGTTTTTTATTCAGACAGTAAATAAGGGCTTCACATGGGCTTATTAAGACTGTAGACATTTTCTGGGCTAAATCGATTCATATATTACACATATTTAGCCTTGAGGAATCATTTAATCTGGGTATTTTTGTTAAATAATATCGGCAGGCACTGTTTTAGACACCTTATTCTCTAGGGGCTTTCCCTAATCATAGGCAGAGCCTCATTTTCGCGCCGGTATTGCGCACTTGTTTTTGAGCAGCATGACATGCAGTCGCATGTGTGAGGAGCTCTGATACATAGAAAAGACTTTCTGAAGGCGTCATTTGGTATCGTATTCCCCTTTGGGCTTGGTTGGGTCTCAGCAAAGCAGATACCAGGGACTGTAAAGGGGTTAAAGTTAAAAACGGCTCCGGTTCCGTTATTTTAAGGGTTAAAGCTTCCAAATTTGGTGTGCAATACTTTTAAGGCTTTAAGACACTGTGGTGAAATTTTGGTGAATTTTGAACAATTCCTTCATACTTTTTCGCAATTGCAGTAATAAAGTGTGTTCAGTTTAAAATTTAAAGTGACAGTAACGGTTTTATTTTAAAACGTTTTTTGTACTTTGTTATCAAGTTTATGCCTGTTTATCATGTCTGAACTACCAGATAGACTGTGTTCTGAATGTGGGGAAGCCAAGGTTCCTTCTCATTTAAATAAATGTGATTTATGTGACACTGAAAATGATGCCCAAGATGATTCCTCAAGTGAGGGGAGTAAGCATGGTACTGCATCATTCCCTCCTTCGTCTACACGAGTCTTGCCCACTCAGGAGGCCCCTAGTACATCTAGCGCGCCAATACTCCTTACTATGCAACAATTAACGGCTGTAATGGATAATTCTATCAAAAACATTTTAGCCAAAATGCCCACTTATCAGCGTAAGCGCGACTGCTCTGTTTTAGATACTGAAGAGCATGAGGACGCTGATGATAATGGTTCTGAAATGCCCCTCCACCAGTCTGAGGGGGCCAGGGAGGTTTTGTCTGAGGGAGAAATTTCAGATTCAGGGAAAATTTCTCAACAAGCTGAACCCGATGTGATTACATTTAAATTTAAGTTGGAACATCTCCGCGCTCTGCTTAAGGAGGTATTATCCACTCTGGATGATTGTGAGAATTTGATCATCCCAGAGAAACTATGTAAAATGGACAAGTTCCTAGAGGTCCCGGGGCTCCCAGAAGCTTTTCCTATACCCAAGCGGGTGGCGGACATTGTAAATAAAGAATGGGAAAGGCCCGGTATACCTTTCGTCCCTCCCCCCATATTTAAAAAATTGTTTCCTATGGTCGACCCTAGAAAGGACTTATGGCAGACTGTCCCCAAGGTCGAGGGAGCGGTTTCTACTTTAAACAAACGCACCACTATACCCATAGAAGATAGTTGTGCTTTCAAAGATCCTATGGATAAAAAATTAGAAGGTTTGCTTAAAAAGATGTTTGTTCAGCAAGGTTACCTTCTACAACCAATTTCATGCATTGTCCCTGTCACTACAGCCGCGTGTTTCTGGTTCGATGAGCTAGTAAAGGCGATCGATAGTGATTCTCCTCCTTATGAGGAGATTATGGACAGAATCCGTGCTCTCAAATTGGCTAATTCTTTCACCCTAGACGCCACTTTGCAATTGGCTAGGTTAGCGGCGAAGAATTCTGGGTTTGCTATTGTGGCGCGTAGAGCGCTTTGGTTGAAATCTTGGTCAGCGGATGCGTCTTCCAAGAACAAACTCCTTAACATTCCTTTCAAGGGGAAAACGCTGTTTGGCCCTGACTTGAAAGAGATTATCTCTGATATCACTGGGGGTAAGGGCCACGCCCTTCCTCAGGATAGGTCTTTCAAGGCCAAAAATAAACCTAATTTTCGTCCCTTTCGTAGAAACGGACCAGCCCCAAGTGCTACGTCCTCTAAGCAAGAGGGTAATACTTCTCAAGCCAAGCCAGCCTGGAGACCAATGCAAGGCTGGAACAAGGGAAAGCAGGCCAAGAAACCTGCCACTGCTACCAAGACAGCATGAAATGTTGGCCCCCGATCCGGGACCGGATCTGGTGGGGGGCAGACTCTCTCTCTTCGCTCAGGCTTGGGCAAGAGATGTTCTGGATCCTTGGGCACTAGAAATAGTCTCCCAAGGTTATCTTCTGGAATTCAAGGGGCTTCCCCCAAGGGGGAGGTTCCACAGGTCTCAATTGTCTTCAGACCACATAAAGAGACAGGCATTCTTACATTGCGTAGAAGACCTGTTAAAAATGGGAGTGATTCATCCTGTTCCATTAGGAGAACAAGGGATGGGGTTCTACTCCAATCTGTTCATAGTTCCCAAAAAAGAGGGAACGTTCAGACCAATCTTAGATCTCAAGATCTTAAACAAGTTTCTCAAGGTTCCATCGTTCAAAATGGAAACCATTCGAACAATTCTTCCTTCCATCCAGGAAGGTCAATTCATGACCACGGTGGATTTAAAGGATGCGTATCTACATATTCCTATCCACAAGGAACATCATCGGTTCCTAAGGTTCGCATTCCTGGACAAGCATTACCAGTTCGTGGCGCTTCCTTTCGGATTAGCCACTGCTCCAAGGATTTTCACAAAGGTACTAGGGTCCCTTCTAGCGGTGCTAAGACCAAGGGGCATTGCAGTAGTACCTTACTTGGACGACATTCTGATTCAAGCGTCGTCCCTTCCTCAAGCAAAGGCTCACACGGACATAGTCCTGGCCTTTCTCAGATCTCACGGATGGAAAGTGAACGTGGAAAAGAGTTCTCTATCTCCGTCGACAAGGGTTCCCTTCTTGGGAACAATAATAGACTCCTTAGAAATGAGGATTTTTCTGACAGAGGCCAGAAAAACAAAACTTCTAAACTCTTGTTAAACACTTCATTCCGTTCCTCTTCCTTCCATAGCGCAGTGCATGGAAGTAATAGGTTTGATGGTAGCGGCAATGGACATAGTTCCTTTTGCGCGCATTCATCTAAGACCATTACAACTGTGCATGCTCAGTCAGTGGAATGGGGACTATACAGACTTGTCTCCGAAGATACAAGTAAATCAGAGGACCAGAGACTCACTCCGTTGGTGGCTGTCCCTGGACAACCTGTCACAAGGGATGACCTTCCGCAGACCAGAGTGGGTCATTGTCATGACCGACGCCAGTCTGATGGGCTGGGGCGCGGTCTGGGGATCCCTGAAAGCTCAGGGTCTTTGGTCTCGGGAAGAATCTCTTCTACCGATAAATATTCTGGAACTGAGAGCGATATTCAATGCTCTCAAGGCTTGGCCTCAGCTAACAAAGGCCAAGTTCAT
>NC_069500.1:727077603-727095103 GCF_027579735.1 Bombina bombina | reverse complement strand
TGATACTTATGGGGAAGTTGCTGAACAGAAAGAAAATGGAAAGAGAAGTAATACTGGTGGAACTCACTGATTTACAGGCCAAAATAGATGGAATGAAAGAAGATTCAAGATTTGCAGCATTTGAAGCACAATTTAACGATACGCTTGGAAAGTTGGATAAGGAAATAATGGAGAGGAAAATCAAAAAATACAAGCGAGATTGTAAGGGCTATGAACTGAATATAGTATACACCTGGAATTCCAATAGCAAGGATACTCAAGGAAAAAAAGGAAAGCATAAATGGCAAAAGAAAAATAATAAAAGAAAAGATTCTGACGGTAGAAGAGTAACATTCAGTGAGAGCAGCATAGCTACAGATACCTCAACAAATGATACAGGAGAGATGTCATCTACAACAGTATTTGAACAATCAGAAAATCCAAGTACAATTGAAGTCGATGAAGTCATTAATGGTGATAATCCAGATGGGACTTTACTGGGTGCGAAACCCAAAGAATCTGCAGCTCGAAGATCTTTTTCAGAAATAGTCAAAGAAGATCAAGCCACTGGCCCCAGAATGGGACAAGCATCGGAACAAAGAATGTCAACACCGAGATACCCAAGTAGATCGACCAAGGGGCCAGAAAACGGGAAGTCGCAGAAGAACAAAGCATAATCAATTTGTCAAAAGTGGAACTTAATGCTGATCAATACAAGGTTCTATCTAAGGGACTTGGTTATGCACCAACCAGTGACTTTAACCTATTTGACACGCTGATTGATTTGAATAAGTTTATGAGAAAGGTGACACTTAAAAAGCACTTTTGTCATATAGCAGATGTCAGAAATGAGAGTACACAATCCATTAGTATGCAGACTATCCCTTTCACTTCAATTTCTAATGATGTAGAAACTTTAAGTTTTAATGATCTTTGTGATGTAACAGATTTAGTAACTCTTCAAAGAGATAGTATTCGCAATAGTGATGCAAATTTGATAATACCTAAAAGTGATTTAAAATTTGCTAATAAACACTTCTATCCCTCACAATCAAGAGGAGAGAATATAGATATATTCCACACCATAGTAGAACAGGAACTCACTAAACTGCACCATCTAGAAACTAGTAAAAGTAGAAAGAAAGACAATCTTACTGCCAAAGAGAGGTTGGCCTTAAAAAATATACAAAAAAACGAACAAATTGTGATCACCAATTCTGATAAAGGTGGTTCGATTGTAATCCTGGATAGAACTTTTTATGTAAATGAAGCAATGTCACAGCTAAGTGACACAGAGACATACAGAGCACTTACGTTTAATCCCACTACAAAATTTATACAAGAATTAGATCAATTGTTAGAAGAAGGCAAAAAACTAGGCATATTTGATGAAAAAACAGTAGATTCCCTACTTATAAAACCCCCAGTAATATCAACATTTAAACACTTGCCAAAAATCCATAAACACCCCACAAAACCACCGGGAAGACCGATAATTTCCACCATAGGTACTTTGGGAGAAAGACTAGGGGAATGGGTTGATGGCCACCTACAACCAGTGGTAGTCAATATGCCTGGTTATCTTAGAGATACCAAACAACTGCTTAGAAAATTAGAAGGTTTTTCACTGAGTGACACTGATATGCTTCTAACTATAGATGTAGTATCCTTATACTCATGCATACCTCATCAGCAGGGAGTACTAGCCTTGGAAGAAATTTTAAAACTTTACCAACTATGACATTGTCTTCATAAGCTACCTCACAGAAGTTGTGACCTATCTGTTGACACATAATTATTTTGTATTTGAGGGCAAGATGTACCTACAAAAGCGAAGAACAGCCATGGGGGCAAAATTTGCCCCCTCATATGCGAATATATATTTAGGTTACTTTGAATTGTTTAAAATCTTTGGTGAGTTAAATGAGTACAAGCATCACATTAAATTTTATACAAGATTTATTGACGATGTGCTCATAATATGGAGTGGTAGTGTTGAACTGATAGAAAACTTCGTTAAGACCTTAAATTATAACAGCATGAACCTTAAGTTTACCTGGAGCTGGGCCAAGGACAGTATTAACTTCCTTGATCTTAAAATTAAAATCGATAAAACCAATATGACTGTGAGTATGGAAACTTATAGGAAAGATATAGCAGGCAATACAATTCTTAGGGCAGAATCAAACCATCCAAGACACCTTAAAGGGGCAATACCCAAAGGTCAATTTATGCGCTTACATCGAAATTGTAGCAACACAGATGACTACAACATACATGCAGAACAACTTAAGAAGCGCCTCATAAATAGAGGGTATAATAAGAGTCAGCTAGAACATACACTCAGAGAAGTACTCTTAATGGATAGAGAAGAATTGTTGAAAGACAAAAGTAAGAGCCCTAACTCTGAAAATAAAATAGTATTTTCCACACAATACAGTAATCAATATCCCAAAATATGTAATATAGTGAAGAAATACTTGCCAGTATTGGAAAAAGAAACAACACTTGAAAACATCTCTATGGATGGTGTAAAATTTGTTTTGAGGAGAGCAAAAACCATAGGACAATTTGTAAATAGAAATTTTTCAGATTCCAATGTACAATATAGCAGAGATAGAGAGACCTGGCTAAATCCTAAAAGAGGCACTTTTAAATGTGATGGTAGACCCTGTAAAAGTTGTTATTACGTGAAAAAGGGAGAAATATTCATATCACATACTACCTCACAAGAATTTTCCATTGAACATCATTTTGATTGTCTGTCAGATTATGCAGTATATTTAATAACATGCAGAAAATGTGGCAAGCAATATACAGGACGAACAATAAGGGCTGTGAAAGAACGAATACGTGAGCATCTATTGTCTATTGAGGCAAAGGAACCTAAGACCCCAGTAGCTAGACACTTCGCAACACATAGGCATGGAACTAATTATAACAAAAATATGCAAGAAGAGATGCTTAAAATGTTTCAGTTTCAAATCATAGACAGGGTACCAAATAGAATAACAGGAGGAGATAGACTAGCGAAACTAAACAAAAAAGAAGCCTTTTGGATTCACAAGTTAAGAACCGGATTTCCTAATGGAATGAATAAAATCTGGGATTTGCAGCTATATACCGGCAACTAATTATAATGACAAAGTGTTTTAAATAAAACAGTAACATAAAATGTTGCTCAGATGGTTTAAATCTATTTTCTTCATCTGCATATATGTTCACACTACAACACTATTTGTTATTTGGTTTCCATTATATATATGATTAACTTTATTACTAATATATAGGAGATCTAATTCTCTATCTGCTGTGACTTAAATATTTTATAGTGTCATAGAGCTAGCTCCCAGTTAAATAAATATACAAGTTATCTTTGCATCTAAATTAAAATATTTAAAACCTATTGAAACCTATTAACATCACTACTAACTCATTTTGCTATTTAATGTATCAAGGTAACACAATTTATCTGAAAACTCATATTGTGAAACTGTATTTTCTGCGAAATGTGAAGCGTTAATTGGTGAGCTTGTGAATCTATATATAGCAAAATCATATATATGAACAAAGTCAGTTCGCATTTATATAACTTAGTAATAAATAATATGGTTTCACAAACAAACCGATATATATACAGGGAGTGCAGAATTATTAGGCAAATGAGTATTTTGACCACATCATCCTCTTTATGCATGTTGTCTTACTCCAAGCTGTATAGGCTCGAAAGCCTACTACCAATTAAGCATATTAGGTGATGTGCATCTCTGTAATGAGAAGGGGTGTGGTCTAATGATATCAACACCCTATATCAGGTGTGCATAATTATTTGGCAACTTCCTTTCCTTTGGTAAAATGGGTCAAAAGAAGGACTTGACAGGCTCAGAAAAGTCAAAAATAGTGAGATATCTTGCAGAGGGATGCAGCACTCTTAAAATTGCAAAGCTCCTGAAGCGTGATCATCGAACAATCAAGCGTTTCATTCAAAATAGTCAACAGGGTTGCAAGAAGCGTGTGGAAAAACCAAGGCGCAAAATAACTGCCCATGAACTGAGAAAAGTTAAGCATGCAGCTGCCAAGATGCCACTTGCCACCAGTTTGGCCATATTTCAGAGCTGCAACATCACTGGAGTGCCCAAAAGCACAAGGTGTGCAATACTCAGAGACATGGCCAAGGTAAGAAAGGCTGAAAGACGACCACCACTGAACAAGACACACAAGCTGAAACGTCAAGACTGGGCCAAGAAATATCTCAAGACTGATTTTTCTACGGTTTTATGGACTGATGAAATGAGAGTGAGTCTTGATGGGCCAGATGGATGGGCCCGTGGCTGGATTGGTAAAGGGCAGAGAGCTCCAGTCCGACTCAGACGCCAGCAAGGTGAAGGTGGAGTACTGGTTTGGGCTGGTATCATCAAAGATGAGCTTGTGGGGCCTTTTCAGGTTGAGGATGGAGTCAAGCTCAACTCCCAGTCCTACTGCCAGTTTCTGGAAGACACCTTCTTCAAGCAGTGGTACAGGAAGAAGTCTGCATCCTTCAAGAAAAACATGATTTTCATGCAGGACAATGCTCCATCACACGCGTCCAAGTACTCCACAGCGTGGCTGGCAAGAAAGGGTATAAAAGAAGAAAATCTAATGACATGGCCTCCTTGTTCACCTGATCTGAAACCCCATTGAGAACCTGTGGTCCATCATCAAATGTGAGATTTACAAGGAGGGAAAACAGTACACCTCTCTGAACAGTGTCTGGGAGGCTGTGGTTGCTACTGCAAGCAATGTTGATGGTGAACAGATCAAAACACTGACAGAATCCATGGATGGCAGGCTTTTGAGTGTCCTTGCAAAGAAAGGTGGCTATATTGGTCACTGATTTGTTTTTGTTTTGTTTTTGAATGTCAGAAATGTATATTTGTGAATGTTGAGATGTTATATTGGTTTCACTGGTAAAAATAAATAAATGAAATGGGTATATATTTGTTTTTTGTTAAGTTGCCTAATAATTATGCACAGTAATAGTCACCTGCACACACAGATATCCCCCTAAAATAGCTATAACTAAAAACAAACTAAAAACTACTTCCAAAACTATTCAGCTTTGATATTAATGAGTTTTTTGGGTTCATTGAGAACATGGTTGTTGTTCAATAATAAAATTAATCCTCAAAAATACAACTTGCCTAATAATTCTGCACTCTCTGTATATGCCATAAATATCTCATTTTGATTGTACTATTCACTTAGAAGTGGTTTAGAACTTGGAAGAAATACATACTAAGAAGTACTTTCTTTCTGCTCAGCAATTTCCCCATTTGTTTAAATTGCAAATATATTGAAAGTTAATGTAAATATTTTAGTAACCAGTGTGACACTTATGTTAGAAAATGGTGAGATTTGTTGAAGTTGAAGACATTAGACCCTTGTTCAGTAACAACATTTGTTGAAAAGATAAACTGAACATTTAAATTTTGAATTTTGTTCATAAAGGGTTAAGTCGTTCAACTCCAATAAATAGTTTGGAAGGGAGACACCTGCCATCCCTGATGAAGTGCTCAGTTTGAGCAGGAAACGCGTCGGAAGGCAGTCTTTTTCCCCTGTGTGTTTGGGTAACACTTGTATCTGTGCTTGTAACAATTTTAAATGATTGAATAAAACTTATTTTTATTTTTTACTAAACCAAGTTTTGCAGCCTGCATTCACCTCCTACAACTCTTTTGGAATTCTTATGCTTTTAATCTAGCTGTGTGATTGCAAAAGAACGGCAGACTTTCTATGTGTTGTGTCCTTATTTTCCACATAATCAGACATCCAATGTCACCAGTGGCACTTTGTTAAAACCAAAATTTGTGTTGTAAGACTTCAGCATTTCTTTAATCTTTTAAAGCAGTTACATAATGCCAAATTTAACGGGACGAGGAGGTCAAAGCTAAACTGTCATGTTTCAGTTAGAACATACAATTTTAATAACTTTCCAATTTATTACTTTTTTCAAATGAACGTTTTTCTCTTTGTCTACTTTATTGAAACGTGGTTCTTTTTCATGAGAACATACTGGTGGGTTCAGTAGCGTGCAAGTGTATTGAAAACTGAGGGCTAGATTACTAGTGCAGTGCAATTTGTGGTGCAGGGTGCGTTACACATGCGTCTTGTGCTAACAATCAAGCACATTCTGGTATAACAAGTGTATGGTTAGAAAGGTTAACCAAAGTATCTTAATGAGTCTGAAACTATATACTTTTAATGGATAGCGCAGGGAGAGGTTTTTGCTCCCTCATTACGCTCATATTAAACGTAGTGAGATAGCTATCTGTGTGTGTGAGATCTTTTATACTTAAAAGGACACTATACCCAAACATTTTCTTTCACGATTAAGGTAGAGAATACAGTTTTAAACAACATTCCAATTTACTTCTATTACCTAATTTGCTTCATTCTTTAGATATAAATTAATGAAGAAATAGCAATGCACACAGTGAACCAATCACAGGAGGCATCTATGTGCAGCTACCAATCAGCAACTACTAAGCATATCTAGGTATGCTTTTCAGCAAAGAATATCAAGAGAATGAAGCAAATTAGATAATAGAAGTAAATTATAAAGTTGTTTATAATTGTATGCTCTTTCTAAATCATGAAAGAAAAAAAATTGGTTTTCATGTCCCTTTAACTTTAATTGAAATAGTATAGCACAGAACTACATAACTTTACTACTAGAGTGGATTTTTTGAGCACCATAAGCTTAGCACTCAAGCGATATCTGACATGAATTTCTTTCTGCGCACCACCATAGCAGTCTTTTATACTCTTTGTAGCACCAACCAGAATAATACAATTATGAAGAGGATATGCGCAAAATTCCACTTATGAAATTTCATAATTTTTATGTGTTTTGTGGTTTTTAAGCAGTTAATACAAATCTTAGAGCCAAAGATTGGATGTGCTAATACCATTGTGCTTTGTACAACAAAGCTCTGGAGAGATATCTAAATAAATAAGATAGGCATTATATGGTAATTAATAATGAGTGGGAGTCACTCTACATTTTATAGGCATTTAATGGCATGAAAGGGATCACTTTATATCCAAAAGCTATTATATTTTAATTATTACAACCAGGAAAGGCAGAAACAGAAAATTCTAAGGAGCAAGGAAACAATAAATTAAGCCTAGTTTAAATGCATCTGGGAGGATTTTTTTCTCTCACTGTTTAATGTTTAAAGGGACACTGAACCCAATTTTTTTCTTTTGTGATTCAGATAGAGCATGCAATTTTAATTAACTTTCTAATTTACTTCTATTATCAATTTTGCTTTGTTCTCTTGCTATCTTTATTTGAAAAAGAAGGCATCTAAGCTATGTTTTTTGGTGTAGTACTCTGGACAGCACTTGTTTATTGCTGGGTGAATTTATCCACTAATCAGCAAGAACAACCCAGGTTGTTCACCAAAAATGGGCCGGCATCTAAACTTACATTCTTGCATTTCAAATAAAGACACCAAGAGAATGAAGAAAATTTGATAATAGGAGTAAATTAGAAAGTTGCTTTAAATTGCATGCTCTATCTGAATCATAAAAGAAAAAAATTGGGTTTAGTGTCCCTTTAATTGTTTTCAGAACACAGAAATATGTTTCTGGGCAATAACTGACTAAATCAGCTAATTTGAAACAGTTGTTTCATTGTTGTAATACAAAAAGCGCTAAGCTGTGTTTTATACTTAGATGAATGATACATGTTGCAATTATTTCTATTATTTAAATGGATTTTACCTTTTATTTATTTTTTTCCCTACATTTGTGCTTGTCCTTTACTTCCTGTCACAGCCTTACAAGGAGGAGGGGGACTCTGAAGGAAGGTTATTTTAGCCTGATGTCATAAAACTTCTAGGCTGGTTACTATTAAAGGGACAGTCTAGTCCAAATTAATTCATTGATTCAGATAGGGCATGCAATTTTAAACAACTTTCCAATTTACTTTTATCACCAAATTTGCTTTGTTCTCTTGGTATTCTTTCTTTAAAGCTTAACCTAGGTAGGCTCAAACTGATTTCTAAAAATTTGAAAACCGCCTCTTATCTCAGTGCATTTTGACAGTTTTTCACAATTAGACAGTGCTAGTTTATGGGCGTCATATAGATAAGTGTGCTCACTCCCGTGGAGTTCTTTAGGAGTCAGCAAAGATTGTCTAAAATGCATGTCTGTCAAAAGCACTGATATAAGGGGGCAGTCTCAGAGGCTTAGATACAAGGTAATCACAGAGGTAATAAGTGTATTAATATCACAGTTTTGGTTATGCAAAACTGGGGAATGGGTAATAAAGGGATTATCTATCTATCTTTTAAAAAAATAAAAATGTTCAAGTAGACTGTCCCTTTAAGTGAATAGACTATAAAAACAGGGAGTCAGGCTTGCTCATGCCTAGATCAGTCAGAATGTAAACTAAGTTTCAAAGATGACAGCTCCCATATCACACGGGGGGGAATTTCTAAATGCACATTATGCATGAAAGCAAGTGAGTTGTTTGCTGTTTTTTTTTTACACCATCTGTTTCTTTTTAGGTTTACTTTGATATAACATATTTGTTTTCACAAACGGAGTACTGTTTAATATCCCTAGTTTAAAGGATTAGGAGTAGCCATGATTTAAAAAAGGGGGGTATTCCAGCACAGGGGTGCAGTTCAAATGTGATTAAAAGCATTTTTGAAAAAGATTTTCCTAGAAGCATTTTTGCAAATAAAAGTATATCACTAGTTCAGTGAAACGTTTTACCATGCACAGCAGTATCGTGTAACTTATGGTCATATACTGCTTCAGGTGCGTGCACGGTAGAAGTCACTACAGCAGTGTTACATGTATTGGAACCATTTTTGCTAATAGATTTATATTTCAAAATTTCTGATTTAAATTAACTGCTGCATTTTTATAATTGACCAAAATATCCCTTTAAAACAATACAGAACTTATTTACTAAATCATGTTAAATATAAAATTGATCATGTACGTGATTAGATTTTCTTTTTCAAATGAGTATATTTTTAGTCAAACTTGTGACTCCATCTCCTGTAATAGTCAAATTTGTTATCAAGTTTAGAATGTGCAGCAGTAGACATTTTAAATTTGTTTAGAGACATTTTTACAACATACTTGATTTTTCCTAAAAGCTTTTTTTAAAAAAAAATTTTTTTTAACAATTGCTTTTACTCCCCTGCCCATAAGCCTAAAACGGCATACTTGTGCAGTTTCTTCCTGTGTATGCTCGGAGTTTAAGCAAGGACTTGATGCCTGATATCATAATCAGCTAGAGTTTTCACTGGAGGAAACCGTATATAGGCATGGTGTTGTCTACTGTATTATGTCCCTATAATAAGAAGATGAACTTTTGCACGATTTTTTTTATGAATTAAAAGCTATGTCTTTGTTATTTTAATGATGGAGTAGTCTGGCTTCTCTCTAAAAAAAAATCAAGTAGATTTATCCATAAATCCTTGTGTATCATTAGCAATGGGAGACATAAAATGTCTATAACTGGTATATCCATCATTTGATAGCACATAATTATTACTGAACTGTGTTTATCTTAAACAATGAATATATTGTCTTGAAGGTATAAAATCCATATAATTTCTTCTTGAAATAGGTTCACGAGCAGAGCAGGATTTCCTACTATTACTGACTTAAGTCTGAAAATGGGAATAAACCATCATAGATGCATATTATTACAAACTTGTGCCTAAAAATGTACATATAAAGGGAAGGAAGCTTGGTCATTTGGAAATAGTCATGCACAGGAAAGGATCCAACTGAACAGTGTAGACCTTGAATTAGTTTCCTAGAACACTCCACCTTTTTTTTGTGTGTCCGGAAATCCTTTTAAGCATAGAAAATGGTCGTGCAGAAAACATTGTTTCTATTTATAGCTAGAAAGCAAATACATTCAATTTATGGCGTACTAGATTGACATGTACAAGGGCTTCATATTAATCCTGTGTGTCTGAAAATCCTTGATCTTGACAGAATGTGATGCTATAAATGAATAATGTTCTCTGGCTATTTCCTAAATGTCACAATAAAATTTACTTGAGTGTGTGTGTGTATATATATATATATATATATATATATATATATATATATATATATATATATATATATATATATATATATATACAGTATGTGTATGTGTGTGTATATATATATATATATATATATACATTTATTTCATTATATATATATATATAAGAGTGTACTCACCAGATATATATATATATATATATATATATATATATATATATATATATATATATATATATATATATCTTTTAATGACCACACAGTTAAAATTTTTGCGAATATTAGTCTAAAATTAGTAAAAATATTAAAATGTTTTAATGTTTATTTCTCAACTTATCAACTAAAAAAATGCATTTAATATATAATTTGGATTGCAGAAAATTTTATTATAATAAATATATATATATATATATATATATATATATATATATATATATATATATATATATATATATATATATATATATATATATATATATAAATATATTTATAATAAAATTATGTGTGTGTAATAAATGTTGCTGTAATTTGTTAAATCCAAAGAGTGCTGGGCATTTTTCCTGCTGTATATATGTGTGTGTATTTATATATAAAATATACACACATCCCTGCATGCATGCATGCACAACAACACACACATATAATGCAAGGGTCCAAAATCCAGGAAACATATGACATGATGTGACATAATATAACAATTAATTGAATCATACATTTAATTAGTTACTATATAGTGCCATATCAATTTTTGTACTTTGTAAATTTAAAAATCTTTAACAAAATAACAATATATAACCGTTTCTTATCCAACATGGAAGAAGGAAGATACATTAACGCATTTCACATTAAGTAATACTTTGATTTATCCTTTTTGAAATGGATGTACCAATAACATCGTTTAAAATTAATCACATTCTTTATACCTAAACATAATAATAGAATAATGAAATAATGTTCAGTTGTGTATTTAAGCAATTTACATTTTATTGAAATTAGTACTTTTCACTTAAACGTATTTTATATCTTGAAAAACTATATACGCATTTAGCAACCAACAGCAATCGTATAATGTATCACTACTGTTAAATTAAACTTACCTTTAACAAATGATTTTATTTCGAGTATGATTAATAGTCGCACACATTTTTATTTGACATTTTCTAATATAACTTAAAAATATCTCAAGGATTTGACTATTGAAGGGAGTTATTGCATTTTAGCAAGTGTACAATCTCAACAAGTATTTATTTGTGATGTGATGACAACAGCTATATCATTGATTAATATGTTATTTAATTGATATAGGTGATGTCATGTCAGGACTGATGACATTTAAGATGTCCTTGATAGTGTCACGAAACAATTTCAAAGTGTCTTTGTTTTAACCATCTTCTAATTACCAGATTTATCTGAAATTTTGCAATAAATGAACGTTCTAGAAGAATGTGACATTAAAGGGACATGAAATCCACATATTTTCTTTAATGATTCAGACTGAACATACAATTTTAAACAGCTTTTCAATTTACTTCTGTTCTATTCTCTTGGTGTCCTTTGATGAAGGAGCAGCAGCCCGTTATTGGGAGCTAGCTGATCACATGGGTGAGCCAATGAAAAAGACATATACAGTATCCCACAAAAGTGAGTACACCCCTCACATTTTTGTAAATATTTTATTATATATTTTCATATGACAACACTAAAGAATGGACACTTTGCTACAATGTAAAGTAGTGAATGTACATCCTGGACAGTGTAAATTTGCTGTCCCCTAAAAATAACTCAACACACAGCCATTATTGTCTAAACAGTTGCAACAAAATTGAGTACACCCCTAAGTAGAAATGTCCAAATTGGGCCCAATTAGCCATTTTCCCTCCCCGGTGTTATGTGACTCGTAAGTGTTGCAAGGTCTCAGGTGTGAATTGGGAGAAGGTGTGTTAAATTTGGTGTTAACGATCTCACACTCTCTCATACTTGTCACTGGAAGTTCAGCATGGCACCTCATGGCAAAGAACTCTCTGAGAATCTGAAAAAAATACCATACAGGGGTTTCACAGGACAGGTTCCACTCAGAGCAGGCCTCGCCATGGTCGACCAAAGAAGTTGAGTGCATGTGCTCAGAATCATATCCAGAGGTTGTTTTTGGGAAATATACGTACGAGTGCTGCCAGCATTGCTTCAGAGGTTGAAAGGGTGGGGGGTCAGTCTGTCAGTGCTCAGACCATACACCGCACACTGCATCAAATTGGTCTGCATGGCTGTTGTCCCAGAAGGAAGCCTCTTCTAAAGATGATGCACAAGAAAGCCCACAAACAGTTTGCTGAAGCCAAGCAGACTAAGGACATGGATTACTGGAACCATGTCCTGTGGTCCGATGAGATCAAGATAAACTTATTTGGTTCAGATGGTGTCAAGCGTGTGTGGCGGCAACCAGGTGAGGAGTACAAAGACAAGTGTGTCTTGCCTACAATCAACATGGTGGTGGGAGTGTCAATGGTCTGGGCCTGCATGAGTTTAATTAAATTTGAAATTTTTTTTTTCACAAGACCTGAGAGTGCATTTTCTTTGTGGAATATATACATATATATATATATATATATACATACACACACGTGTATGTGTATATGTATATATATATATATGTATGTATATAATGTGAAGGAAGGAAAAGGAGCGCTGTAAGGTCCCAAATGATATCGGATGAAGAAAACTCACTATTACTATGTTGATATGTATGGTATAGTGTATAGTAAATGAACAAATCTGCTTCTTAAATTGTTTATGACCCTAATGCTTTAATTCTCTCACTAAAGTAAAAAATCAATAAAATCCAATTGTAATTAAGAATAATAGGTGTTTAAAAACTGGGGTGAATAGTTATAAGATCATAAAACTATAGATGGTACTGAGGATTATTTTATATATATGGTATATTTTAACCAATGATGAGTGTTGGACTTAATAGACACTGGCTGTAATCACTGATTTTTGAAAACAGCGCTAGTGTACTGAGTTCAAATGCTTAAAAGTCAAAGATTATTTCGTATGTAAAAAACACAAATCAAAAACAAAAAGATGAACATACAATACACTATAACCAAAGCTTTTCTTTCTGGGTCTAATCTTAAATGTAAATTATCCAAATGACTACTCTATAGTACTTTATTTCTCCAACATAGGTGTGTCCGGTCCACGGCGTCATCCTTACTTGTGGGATATTCTCTTCCCCAACAGGAAATGGCAAAGAGCCCAGCAAAGCTGGTCACATGATCCCTCCTAGGCTCCGCCTACCCCAGTCATTCTCTTTGCCGTTGTACAGGCAACATCTCCACGGAGATGGCTTAGAGTTTTTTAGTGTTTAACTGTAGTTTTTATTATTCAATCAAGAGTTTGTTATTTTGAAATAGTGCTGGTATGTACTATTTACTCAGAAACAGAAAAGAGATGAAGATTTCTGTTTGTATGAGGAAAATGATTTTAGCAACCGTCACTAAAATCCATGGCTGTTCCACACAGGACTGTTGAGAGCAATTAACTTCAGTTGGGGGAACAGTGAGCAGTCTCTTGCTGCTTGAGGTATGACACATTCTAACAAGACGATGTAATGCTGGAAGCTGTCATTTTCCCTATGGGATCCGGTAAGCCATGTTTATTACGATCGTAAATAAGGGCTTCAAAAAGGGCTTATTAAGACTGTAGACTTTTTCTGGACTAAATCGATTCATTATTAACTCATATTTAGCCTTGAGGAATCATTTTATCTGGGTATTTTGATATAATCATATCGGCAGGCACTGTTTTAGACACCTTATTCTTTAGGGGCTTTCCCAAAGCATAGGCAGAGCCTCATTTTCGCGCCGGTGTTGCGCACTTGTTTTTGAGAGGCATGGCATGCAGTCGCATGTGAGAGGAGCTCTGATACTTAGAAAAGACTTTCTGAAGGCGTCATTTGGTATCGTATTCCCCTTGGGGCTTGGTTGGGTCTCAGCAAAGCAGATACCAGGGACTGTAAAGGGGTTAAAGTTCAAAACGGCTCCGGTTCCGTTATTTTAAGGGTTAAAGCTTCCAAATTTGGTGTGCAATACTTTTAAGGCTTTAAGACACTGTGGTGAAAATTTGGTGAATTTTGAACAATTCCTTCATGTTTTTTCGCAATTGCAGTAATAAAGTGTGTTCAGTTTAAAATTTAAAGTGACAGTAACGGTTTTATTTTAAAACGTTTTTTGTACTTTGTTATCAAGTTTATGCCTGTTTAACATGTCTGAACTACCAGATAGACTGTGTTCTGAATGTGGGGAAGCCAGAATTCCTATTCATTTAAATAAATGTGATTTATGTGACAATGATGCCCAAGATGATTCCTCAAGTGAGGGGAGTAAGCATGGTACTGCATCATTCCCTCCTTCGTCTACACGAGTCTTGCCCACTCAGGAGGCCCCTAGTACATCTAGCGCGCCAATACTCCTTACTATGCAACAATTAACGGCTGTAATGGATAATTCTGTCAAAAACATTTTAGCCAAAATGAACACTTATCAGCGTAAGCGCGACTGCTCTGTTTTAGATACTGAAGAGCATGACGACGCTGATAATAATATTTCTGAAGGGCCCCTAACCCAGTCTGATGGGGCCAGGGAGGTTTTGTCTGAGGGAGAAATTACTGATTCAGGGAACATTTCTCAACAAGCTGAACCTGATGTGATTGCATTTAAATTTAAGTTGGAACATCTCCGCATTCTGCTTAAGGAGGTATTATCCACTCTGGATGATTGTGACAAGTTGGTCATCCCAGAGAAACTATGTAAAATGGACAAGTTCCTAGAGGTGCCGGGGCTCCCAGAAGCTTTTCCTATACCCAAGCGGGTGGCGGACATTGTTAATAAAGAATGGGAAAGGCCCGGTATTCCTTTCGTCCCTCCCCCCATATTTAAAAAATTGTTTCCTATGGTCGACCCTAGAAAGGACTTATGGCAGACAGTCCCCAAGGTCGAGGGAGCGGTTTCCACTTTAAATAAACGCACCACTATACCCATAGAGGATAGTTGTGCTTTCAAAGATCCTATGGATAAAAAATTAGAAGGTTTGCTTAAAAAGATGTTTGTTCAGCAGGGTTACCTTCTACAACCAATTTCATGCATTGTCCCTGTCGCTACAGCCGCATGTTTCTGGTTCGATGAGCTGATAAAGGCGGTCGGTAGTGATTCTCCTCCTTATGAGGAGATTATGGACAGAATCAATGCTCTCAAATTGGCTAATTCTTTCACCCTAGACGCCACTTTGCAACTGGCTAGGTTAGCGGCTAAGAATTCTGGGTTTGCTATTGTGGCGCGCAGAGCGCTTTGGTTGAAATCTTGGTCGGCTGATGCGTCTTCCAAGAACAAGCTACTTAACATTCCTTTCAAGGGGAAAACGCTGTTTGGCCCTGACTTGAAAGAGATTATCTCTGATATCACTGGGGGTAAGGGCCACGCCCTTCCTCAGGATCGGCCTTTCAAGGCAAAAAATAAACCTAATTTTCGTCCCTTTCGTAGAAACGGACCAGCCCAAAGTGCTACGTCCTCTAAGCAAGAGGGTAATACTTCTCAAGCCAAGCCAGCTTGGAGACCAATGCAAGGCTGGAACAAGGGAAAGCAGGCCAAGAAACCTGCCACTGCTACCAAGACAGCATGAAATGTTGGCCCCCGATCCGGGACCGGATCTGGTGGGGGGCAGACTCTCTCTCTTCACTCAGGCTTGGGCAAGAGATGTTCTGGATCCTTGGGCGCTAGAAATAGTCTCCCAAGGTTATCTTCTGGAATTCAAGGGACTTCCCCCAAGGGGGAGGTTCCACAGGTCTCAGTTGTCTTCAGACCACATAAAAAGACAGGCATTCTTACATTGTGTAGAAGACCTGTTAAAAATGGGAGTGATTCATCCTGTTCCATTAAGAGAACAAGGGATGGGGTTCTACTCCAATCTGTTTATAGTTCCCAAAAAAGAGGGAACGTTCAGACCAATCTTAGATCTCAAGATTTTAAACAAGTTTCTCAAGGTTCCATCGTTCAAAATGGAAACCATTCGAACTATTCTTCCTTCCATCCAGGACGGTCAATTCATGACCACGGTGGATTTAAAGGATGCGTATCTACATATTCCTATCCACAAGGAACATCATCGGTTCCTGAGGTTCGCATTCCTGGACAAACATTACCAGTTCGTGGCGCTTCCTTTCGGATTAGCCACTGCTCCAAGGATTTTCACAAAGGTACTAGGGTCCCTTCTAGCTGTGCTAAGACCAAGGGGCATCGCTGTAGTACCTTACTTGGACGACATTCTGATTCAAGCGTCGTCCCTTCCTCAAGCAAAGGCTCACACGGACATGGTCCTGGCCTTTCTCAGATCTCACGGATGGAAAGTGAACGTGGAAAAGAGTTCTCTATCTCCGTCAACAAGGGTTCCCTTCTTGGGAACAATAATAGACTCCTTAGAAATGAGGATTTTTCTGACAGAGGCCAGAAAAACAAAACTTCTAGACTCTTGTCGGATACTTCATTCCGTTCCTCTTCCTTCCATAGCTCAGTGCATGGAAGTGATCGGGTTGATGGTAGCGGCAATGGACATAGTTCCTTTTGCACGCATTCATCTAAGACCATTACAACTGTGCATGCTCAGTCAGTGGAATGGGGACTATACAGACTTGTCTCCGAAGATACAAGTAAATCAGAGGACCAGAGACTCACTCCGTTGGTGGCTGTCCCTGGACAACCTGTCACGAGGGATGACATTCCGCAGACCAGAGTGGGTCATTGTCACGACCGACGCCAGTCTGATGGGCTGGGGCGCGGTCTGGGGATCCCTGAAAGCTCAGGGTCTTTGGTCTCGGGAAGAATCTCTTCTACCGATAAATATTCTGGAACTGAGAGCGATATTCAATGCTCTCAAGGCTTGGCCTCAGCTAGCGAGGGCCAAGTTCATACGGTTTCAATCAGACAACATGACAACTGTTGCGTACATCAACCATCAGGGGGGAACAAGGAGTTCCCTGGCGATGGAAGAAGTGACCAAAATCATTCTATGGGCGGAGTCTCACTCCTGCCACCTGTCTGCTATCCACATCCCAGGAGTGGAAAATTGGGAAGCGGATTTTCTGAGTCGTCAGACATTGCATCCGGGGGAGTGGGAACTCCATCCGGAAATCTTTGCCCAAGTCACTCAGCTGTGGGGCATTCCAGACATGGATCTGATGGCCTCTCGTCAGAACTTCAAAGTTCCTTGCTACGGGTCCAGATCCAGGGATCCCAAGGCGGCTCTAGTGGATGCACTAGTAGCACCTTGGACCTTCAAACTAGCTTATGTGTTCCCGCCGTTTCCTCTCATCCCCAGGCTGGTAGCCAGGATCAATCAGGAGAGGGCGTCGGTGATCTTGATAGCTCCTGCGTGGCCACGCAGGACTTGGTATGCAGATCTGGCGAAT
>NC_069500.1:726940103-727072603 GCF_027579735.1 Bombina bombina | reverse complement strand
AAAAGATATAATAAGTACCCACAATTAATATTCTGTCTATCATTATTATTATAAATACTAATCACATATTACTTTTAGTTTCAGGCAAACAAAGTTTAAAGATTTACGATGGTCACGATGCTGTAAAGCGCAACCAGCCCAGAATGATCTCAGTCCCTAGAATTACAAAGAGTGAAGAAGTTGTGGTGAGTAGATTTACCAAGGCATATTTTCCTGTTATCATTGTGTCTAGATAACTACTTTTTGTAATACATCACTAGGCCTCGAGGCCTGAGCATCTGACTCAATAACAGCAGGTCTCTAATCTGTGTTCCAGGAGGCTGCCCTCCGAGCATATTACATTCCTGATGACCCCCAGGACTACGAGCTTCAGACACTTACTCAGCAGACATTGCTCTGTGATGACATTATTAACAGAAACGGAGCAACAGAAGACAGCAAAGTTACTTCTGTGTTCAAAGAAAGCATCCCTGAAGCATGGATCATAATGGCAAAACCAAAGGAGCAAGAAGTTATCAAATGTTTTCTTGGCTGGATGAAGTGAGTAATTGTATGATGGTACAAAAGAACAATTGGTTTTATTTATATAATTTTGAGCTAAAGAAAACAGCGGCATTGTTTGTTCTGGATATTATACAGAGGCAGATGTTCTTTTTCATTGTTTATCCTGTTAATCTGTGGCTGTAAGCATCGCTTCCTGTACACTTCACTTTTCAGACATGCGGTACATTGATGTAGGCTCTAATTTTTTTTTTGTCATCTCATTTACACTGATATGTAGGCCAGCCTTTATGCATTGGAAAACAGGAAGATGCTTTTACTTATCATGTAGTTGAACTGTTTTAAAGAGGATGTGGGAACTATAGAATACTTGTGGTTGTTTGTGCAAATGTTGATAACCAAGATTGAGTTACTTATAGAATGCTACACATTTTCTGTGTATACCTCCTTATAGTATAACCTCGAGCTGTGCTGTGATGGATTATTGACACTACCATAAAACTCATTGATGTAGGTATTGCTGCAATCAATGTGTAGGTAGGAATGGCATAAAATGACATGATTTAGGGCCTATTGCAGGGCTGAAATGTTGTACTATGATTAAGGACCTAGCATTAAAGAAATAAGTCTTTTTGGAGACTAGAAGTTATATTGATACTTCATTTGGCAAATAATGACAGGCCAGGCTACAAGTCATTGAAGAGGCGAGATGCTGTTTTTTGGTTTATGCAAAAAAATGTGCGAGACTCATGTGTTGCCTCCAAGTTTTAGTACAGTTAATAACAACGTACGTTGTTTTCACGAAGTTCCTTCTTCTTTGTTGTTAATTCGTAATCCTTGTTATGCGTTTTGAACATTACATAATAGGCTGAAAACACTTCCAGTTTTCAAGTGACAGTTTAAATGGGTATGAGAGTGCATCTCATTTTTTGCAATACACTTGTATTAATGGAAATGCTTCTAGTAAAAGTTATCGCTGTTTCAGTGAACTTTTTTACTGTAAAACTATAGAAAGTTCCCCAGAGAGTTATGGGCAGCCTGGAATATCAGCACATTGGTGCAGCTGTATGTTTCCTGTAAGAAGCAAGTTAATTTGCTTGTGCAAAAGCTGCCCAAAGTGCTAAGATAGTCACGCGGGGGGATTGTTGTCCCTGTAGTCCCCTTACAGACAGACAAAGAAAAAGTTAAATGTTTTAACGCTGTTCCTAATAAGAATGATAAACTTTATAAAAAAATTTCACATTAAAATAAGAGGCAGTCAGGCCAGGTTAACAAGATATAAAGTCTTGTTGGTTTAGCCCTGCGATTGTAATCATAGCGCACCATTCCCTCTCTACACATCTATCATTTAATTGTTTCTGAAGAGTGACATTAAGTAAAACTTTATTCATTGCTTGCACAGAGCATATGTACATATGCCCACATCACCTGCACGGAACAGTGCTACTAAGAAAACCATAAGTTGCATCATGGGTGACTCAGTTTGCATCGTTGGAGATTAAAGGGACGTAAAACCCCAAATTTTTCTTTTATGATTCAGATAAAGTATATGATTTTAAACAGCTTTCCAATTTACTTCTATTATTATCAAATTTGCTTCATTCTCTTGATATCCTTTGTTAAAGGAGCAGCAATGCACTACTGTGAGCTAGCTGAGTACATTTGATGATCCAATGATAGGAGGCATATATGTACAGTCACCAGTCACTAGCTAGCTCCCAGTAATGCATTGCTGCTCCTAAGCCTATCTTCTTTTTAACAAAGGATAACAAGGGAACAAAATAAATGATATAATAGAAGTAAATTGGAAACATATTTAAAATTGGCTGCTCTATCTGAATCCTGAAAGAAACATTTTTGGTTTCATTTACCTTTAATACATGTAAACAAATGCACAGTGTTTAAATGAGGGTGCACTATGCATATATACATATGCTCTCCGTGCACAGTCAAAGATTTCAGCATAAAGGCAAAGTAAACGCTTTCAGGATTCAGAAAGAACATGGAATTTTAAACAACTTTCCAGTTTACTTTTGTTATCAATTTTGCTTTGTTTTCTTGGTGTCCTATGTAGAAGAGTTAGGGTCTTTAGCTGCTATGTATAAAATTACTATTAACATTGTTGCAACCACTGCGGCCAAATGTCTTAAGACACATGCACACTCCTAGACTCACCTAGGTTTTCTCTTTAACAAAGGATACCAAGAGAACTAAGCAAAATTGGTAACAGAACTAAATTGAAAAGATATTTAAAATGTCATGAGCTATCCGATACATTTAAAGGGACGGTAAAGTCAAAATTAAATGTTTATAATTCAGACAGAGAATGTAATTTTAAACAACTTTTCAACTTACTTATATTATCAATTTTGCTTAGTTCTTTTGATGTCCTTTTGTTTGAGATTAATCCTAGGTGAGCTCAGGGGAGTGCATGTGTATTTAGCCATCTGGCAGCAGTTTTTGCAAAAATGTTTAAAACAATGTTATGCCATAGAGTGTACATAGCATTCTGTGTCAGCAGTGTTTGCAACTATGTATAATATTGCTATAAACATTGTTGCAAACACTGCTGCCAGATAACTAGACACGTGCATGATCCTAAGCTCACCTAGGATTGCTCTTTAACAATAAATACAGAGAGAATAAGCGAAACTGATAACAGAAGTACATTGGAAAGTTGTTTAAAATATCATGGTCTATATAATCCATTTAAATTTAATTTTGACTTTACTGTACATGAGTTATGGTTTCCCAATAACCAGCTGTCATGTTTCCTTATAAGGCATTTACAATATATAATATTTAGCTGCCCAGTTCTAAGTGTATCCGCGCCATGGGATAACATAGGAACTTGAGGGTTTGCCTTATTCGTGTAGTTCTTAGAAGCCTTGGTGAATATAGACTACTATGTGATGAGGTAGCAAAATCATATCACCCAGGGAAAAGGTGCGCAGTTCACAATAAATAGGTGTATAATGCAGTGATAATAATGTATATAATGCAGTGATAATAATGTATATAATGCAGTGATAATAATGTATATAATACAGACTTATGTTTAAAAGTAAATGTTTTTTTTTATTTCATGTTTTACTTTGTCAGAGTTGGCGTAGCCTATATATCCATACCAGTAAATAAAGGAAGCACTGTGCAGAATGTAATACAGGAGATTCTGCTGCAGCTTGGGCGGCAGGTACATTTTACTTTTTATTTATTTATTTATTTATTTATTTATTTATTTTAAGCAATCAGTTGTGAATGTGCTTTTTATTAGGGATGTGCATTTGTGTCCTTCGTTAGGATCCAAATGCAGAAAAAGGCGGCTGCTCGTGATGTTCGGTTCTTTTAAAAGCGCAACACACTTAGATCTGGATTTGCACAGACATTAGTATGCTGAATGTTCACAAGAATAAATCCGGCTCTGAAAAGAGCCGAATACCACGCGCTGACACCTTTATCTGCATTCGGATCCTAAGGAAGGTTCTGAATGCACATCCCTACTTTTTTTTTTATTCATTTGTCCCTGTGGTTATATTTTTATTTATTTATTAATTTTGTTTTCTTAGAAGGAAAAGGTAGAGAATTTCAGGCTGGTAGAAGTTCTTATGGGAAGCAAACAAGGTAAGAATTTGCTTTGAATTTCAAGCAGTTTGAAATAAGCAAACCCAGGCGATAAATATTGTCATACATTACAGCAGTGCACGCTATTGCTCTGTTTATTATTATAGCAGTAGAAAAGTGCTGCAGTAAATTAGACATTAATGTAATATTTGTATATATGCATAGTACTAAGGGATATTAAAGGGACAGTCTAGGCCAAAATAAACTTTCATGATTCAGATAGAGAATGTAATTTTAAACAATTTTTCAATTTACTTTTATCACCAATTTTGCTTTGTTCTCTTGGTATTCTTAGTTGAAAGCTTAACCTAGGAGGTTCATATGCTAATTTCTTAGACCTTGAAGCCCACCTCTTTCAGATTGCATTTTAACAGTTTTTCACCACTAGAGGGTGTTAGTTCACGTATTTCATATAGATAACACTGTGCTCGTGCACGAGAAGTTATCTGGGAGCAGGCACTGATTGGCTAGACTGCAAGTCTGTCAAAAGAACTGAAAAAAGGGGCAGTTTGCAGAGGCTTAGATACAAGATAATCACAGAGGTTAAAAGTATATGATTATAACTGTGTTGGTTATGCAAAACTGGGAAATGGGTAATAAAGGGATTATCTATCTTTTAAAACAATAAAAATTCTGGTGTAGACTGTCCCTTTAAACAATATATAAATGCTAGGTAGAAAAAAAAGTGTACATTTTATGTCCATACTATGCCATTTCTTTCATGTAATTAACAAGAGTCCATGAGCTAGTGACGTATGGGATATACATTCCTACCAGGAGGGGCAAAGTTTCCCAAACCTTAAAATGCCTATAAATACACCCCTCACCACACCCACAAATCAGTTTTACAAACTTTGCCTCCAAGGGAGGTGGTGAAGTAAGTTTGTGCTAGATTCTACGTTGATATGCGCTCCGCAGCAAGTTGGAGCCCGGTTTTCCTCTCAGCGTGCAGTGAATGTCAGAGGGATGTGAAGAGAGTATTGCCTATTGAATGCAGTGATCTCCTTCTACGGGATCTATTTCATAAGGTTCTCTGTTATCGGTCGTAGAGATTCATCTCTTACCTCCCTTTTCAGATCGACGATATACTCTTATATATACCATTACCTCTACTGATTCTCGTTTCAGTACTGGTTTGGCTTTCTACAAACATGTAGATGAGTGTCCTGGGGTAAGTAAGTCTTATTTTCTGTGACACTCTAAGCTATGGTTGGGCACTTTATTTATAAAGTTCTAAATATATGTATTCAAACATTTATTTGCCTTGACTCAGAATGTTCAACTTTCCTTATTTCCAGACAGTCAGTTTCATATTTGGGATTATGCTTTAAATTATCATATTTTTTCTTACCTCAAAAATTTGACTTTTTTCCCTGTGGGCTGTTAGGCTCGCGGGGGCTGAAAATGCTTCATTTTATTGCGTCATTTTTGGCGCGGACTTTTTTGGCGCAAAAATTCTTTCCGTTTCCGGCGTCATACGTGTCGCCGGAAGTTGCGTCATTTTTGACGTTATTTTGCGCCAAAAATGTCGGCGTTCCGGATGTGGCGTCATTTTTGGCGCCAAAAGCATTTAGGCGCCAAATAATGTGGGCGTCTTATTTGGCGCCAAAAAATATGGGCGTCGCTTTTGTCTCCACATTATTTCAGTCTCATTTTTCATTTGCTTCTGGTTGCTAGAAGCTTGATGTTTGGCATTTTTTTCCCATTCCTGAAACTGTCTTATAAGGAATTTGATCTATTTTGCTTTATATGTTGTTTTTTTCTCTTACATATTGCAAGATGTCTCACGTTGCATCTGAGCCAGAAGATACTACAGGAAAACCACTGCCTGCTGGATCTACCAAAGCTAAGTGTATCTGCTGTAAACTTTTGGTAGCTATTCCTCCAGCTGTTGTTTGTAATAATTGTCATGACAAACTTGTTAAAGCAGATAATATTTCCTTTAGTGATGTACCATTGCCTGTTGCAGTTCCCTCAACATCTAAGGTGCAGAATGTTCCTGATAACATAAGAGATTTTGTTTCTGAATCCATAAAGAAGGCTTTGTCTGTTATTTCTCCTTCTAGTAAACGTAAAAAGTCTTTTAAATCTTCTCTCTCTACAGATTAATTTTTAAATGAACACCATCATTCTGATTCTTTGGACTCTTCTGGTTCAGAGGATTCTATCTCAGAGATTGATGCTGATAAATCTTCATATTTATTTAAGATGGAATTTATTCGCTCTTTACTTAAAGAAGTACTAATTGCTTTAGAAATAGAGGATTCTAGTCCTCTTGATACTAATTCTATACGTTTGGATAAGGTTTTTAAAGCTCCTGCGGTTATTCCAGAAGTCTTTCCTGTTCCTAATGCTATTTCTGCAGTAATTTCTAAGGAATGGGATAAATTGGGTAATTCATTTACTCCTTCTAAACGTTTTAAGCAATTATATCCTGTTCCGCCTGACAGGTTAGAATTTTGGGACAAAATCCCTAAAGTTGATGGGGCTATTTCTACCCTTGCTAAACGTACTACCATTCCTACGTCAGATGGTACCTCGTTTAAGGATCCTCTAGATAGAAAAATTGAATCTTTTCTAAGAAAAGCTTATCTATGTTCAGGTAATCTTCTTAGACCTGCTATATCATTGGCTGATGTTGCTGCAGCTTCAACTTTTTGGTTGGAAACTCTAGCGCAACAAGTAACAAATCGTGATTCTCATGATATTATTATTCTTCTCCAGCATGCTAATAATTTCATCTGTGATGCCATTTTTGATATTATTAGAGTTGATGTTAGGTTTATGTCTCTGGCTATCTTAGCCAGAAGAGCTTTATGGCTTAAGACCTGGAATGCTGATATGGCTTCTAAATCAACTCTACTTTCCATTTCTTTCCAGGGAAACAAATTATTTGGTTCTCAGTTGGATTCTATTATTTCAACTGTTACTGGTGGGAAAGGAACTTTTTTACCACAGGATAAAAAGTCTAAAGGTAAAAACAGGGCTAACAATCGTTTTCGTTCCTTTCGTTTCAACAAAGAACAAAAGCCTGATCCTTCGTCCTCAGGAGCAGTTTCAGTTTGGAAACCATCTCCAGTCTGGAATAAATCCAAGCCTGCTAGAAAGGCAAAGCCTGCTTCTAAGTTCACATGAAGGTACGGCCCTCATTCCAGTTCAGCTGGTAGGGGGCAGGTTACGTTTTTTCAAAGAAATTTGGATCAATTCTGTTCACAATCTTTGGATTCAGAACATTGTTTCAGAAGGGTACAGAATTGGTTTCAAGATGAGACCTCCTGCAAAGAGATTTTTTCTTTCCCGTGTCCCAGTAAATCCAGTGAAAGCTCAAGCATTTCTGAATTGTGTTTCAGATCTAGAGTTGGCTGGAGTAATTATGCCAGTTCCAGTTCCGGAACAGGGGATGGGGTTTTATTCAAATCTCTTCATTGTACCAAAGAAGGAGAATTCCTTCAGACCAGTTCTGGATCTAAAATTATTGAATCGTTATGTAAGGATACCAACGTTCAAGATGGTAACTGTAAGGACTATATTGCCTTTTGTTCAGCAAGGGAATTATATGTCCACAATAGATTTACAGGATGCATATCTGCATATTCCGATTCATCCAGATCATTATCAGTTCCTGAGATTCTCTTTTCTAGACAAGCATTACCAATTTGTGGCTCTACCGTTTGGCCTTGCTACAGCTCCAAGAATTTTCACAAAGATTCTCGGTGCCCTTCTGTCTGTAATCAGAGAACAGGGTATTGTGGTATTTCCTTATTTGGACGATATCTTGGTACTTGCTCAGTCTTTACATTTAGCAGAGTCTCATACGAATCGACTTGTGTTGTTTCTTCAAGATCATGGTTGGAGGATCAATTTACCAAAAAGTTCTTTGATTCCTCAAACAAGGGTAACCTTTCTGGGTTTCCAGATAGATTCAGTGTCCATGACTCTGTCTTTAACAGACAAGAGACGTCTAAAATTGATTACAGCCTGTCGAAACCTTCAGTCTCAATCATTCCCTTCGGTAGCCTTATGCATGGAAATTCTAGGTCTTATGACTGCTGCATCGGACGCGATCCCCTTTGCTCGTTTTCACATGCGACCTCTTCAGCTCTGTATGCTGAACCAATGGTGCAGGGATTACACGAAGATATATCAATTAATATCTTTAAAACCGATTGTTCGGCACTCTCTAACGTGGTGGACAGATCACCTTCGTTTAATTCAGGGGGCTTCTTTTGTTCTTCCGACCTGGACTGTAATTTCAACAGATGCAAGTCTCACAGGTTGGGGAGCTGTGTGGGGATCTCTGACGGCACAAGGAGTTTGGGAATCTCAGGAGGTGAGATTACCGATCAATATCTTGGAACTCCGTGCAGTTTTCAGAGCTCTTCAGTTTTGGCCTCTTCTGAAGAGAGAATCGTTCATTTGTTTTCAGACAGACAATGTCACAACTGTGGCATACATCAATCATCAAGGAGGGACTCACAGTCCTCTGGCTATGAAAGAAGTATCTCGAATTTTGGTTTGGGCAGAATCCAGCTCCTGTCTAATCTCTGCGGTTCATATCCCAGGTGTAGACAATTGGGAAGCGGATTATCTCAGTCGCCAAACGTTGCATCCGGGCGAATGGTCTCTTCACCCAGAGGTATTTCTTCAGATTGTTCAAATGTGGGGGCTCCCAGAGATAGATCTGATGGCCTCTCATCTAAACAAGAAACTTCCCAGGTATCTGTCCAGATCCCGGGATCCTCAGGCGGAGGCAGTGGATGCATTATCACTTCCTTGGAAGTATCATCCTGCCTATATCTTTCCGCCTCTTGTTCTTCTTCCAAGAGTAATCTCCAAGATTCTGAGGGAATGCTCGTTTGTTCTGCTAATAGCTCCGGCATGGCCTCACAGGTTTTGGTATGCGGATCTTGTCCGGATGGCATCTTGCCAACCATGGACTCTTCCGTTAAGACCAGACCTTCTGTCACAAGGTCCTTTTTTCCATCCGGATCTGAAATCCTTAAATTTAAAGGTATGGAGATTGAACGCTTGATTCTTGGTCATAGAGGTTTCTCTGACTCCGTGATTAATACTATGTTACAGGCTCGTAAATCTGTATCTCGAGAGATATATTATAGAGTCTGGAAGACTTATATTTCTTGGTGTCTTTCTCATCATTTTTCTTGGCATTCTTTTAGAATACCGAGAATTTTACAGTTTCTTCAGGATGGTTTAGATAAGGGTTTGTCCGCAGGTTCTTTGAAAGGACAAATCTCCGCTCTTTCTGTTCTTTTTCACAGAAAGATTGCTATTCTTCCTGATATTCATTGTTTTGTACAAGCTTTGGTTCGTATAAAACCTGTCATTAAGTCAATTTCTCCTCCTTGGAGTTTGAATTTGGTTCTGGGAGCTCTTCAAGCTCCTCCGTTTGAACCTATGCATTCATTGGACATTAAATTACTTTCTTGGAAAGTTTTGTTCCTTTTGGCCATCTCTTCTGCTAGAAGAGTTTCTGAATTATCTGCTCTTTCGTGTGAGTCTCCTTTTCTGATTTTTCATCAGGATAAGGCGGTGTTGCGAACTTCTTTTGAATTTTTACCTAAAGTTGTGAATTCCAACAACATTAGTAGAGAAATTGTGGTTCCTTCATTATGTCCTAATCCTAAGAATTCTAAGGAGAAATCATTGCATTCTTTGGATGTTGTTAGAGCTTTGAAATATTATGTTGAAGCTACGAAATCTTTCCGTAAGACTTCTAGTCTATTTGTTATCTTTTCCGGTTCTAGGAAAGGCCAGAAAGCTTCTGCCATTTCTTTGGCATCTTGGTTGAAATCTTTAATTCATCTTGCCTATGTTGAGTCGGGTAAAATTCCGCCTCAGAGAATTACAGCTCATTCTACTAGGTCAGTATCTACTTCCTGGGCGTTTAGGAATGAAGCTTCGGTTGACCAGATCTGCAAAGCAGCAACTTGGTCCTCTTTGCATACTTTTACTAAATTCTACCATTTTGATGTGTTTTCTTCTTCTGAAGCAGTTTTTGGTAGAAAAGTTCTTCAGGCAGCGGTTTCAGTTTGAATCTTCTGCTTATGTTTTTTGTTAAACTTTATTTTGGGTGTGGATTATTTTCAGCAGGAATTGGCTGTCTTTATTTTATCCCTCCCTCTCTAGTGACTCTTGTGTGGAAAGATCCACATCTTGGGTAGTCATTATCCCATACGTCACTAGCTCATGGACTCTTGTTAATTACATGAAAGAAAACATAATTTATGTAAGAACTTACCTGATAAATTCATTTCTTTCATATTAACAAGAGTCCATGAGGCCCACCCTTTTTTGTGGTGGTTATGATTTTTTTGTATAAAGCACAATTATTCCAATTCCTTATTTTATATGCTTCGCACTTTTTTTCTTATCACCCCACTTCTTGGCTATTCGTTAAACTGATTTGTGGGTGTGGTGAGGGGTGTATTTATAGGCATTTTAAGGTTTGGGAAACTTTGCCCCTCCTGGTAGGAATGTATATCCCATACGTCACTAGCTCATGGACTCTTGTTAATATGAAAGAAATGAATTTATCAGGTAAGTTCTTACATAAATTATGTTTTTGTAACCTAAGTTTCCTCCCCTGCTTAGACCAGTTGGGGACAGTTATAAATGGGTCACTATATTGTGCAACCAATCACAGTGTGGAATATAGCAGTGTTATAGGGACAGGAAACCCCAAACTTTTCATTTATGATTTGGATGGAATATACAGCTTTAAACAATTTTCCATTTAATTTTATTATTACATTTGCTTAATTCACTTGTTGTCCTTTGCTGAAGGAATAGCATTGCACTACTGACAGGAAGCTGAACACATCTAGTTAGCCAATCACAAGAGACAAATGTATGCAGGCACCAATCAGCAGCTAGTTCCCACTAGTGTAGTATATGCGTATTCTTAAAATAAATGTATTTGAAAACATGTAAAAATGTCATTTAGTTAGCAAAGTTGGCAGGATTTTGGATATCCTGAGCATTTCGGGGATTCTCTGCTTGTAAGCCCTTCTGAGTATGTTTATCATTTGCGCTAGATAGAGATTCAAAGTAAATGAGCTGCTGCACTGATCTATACATTACTATGTAGCATGTTGCTAGGTTAATCAAACTGCAGCATACTTAAAGGAACAATATAGTGCAAAAATGACATGGTGTTATTCTTTAAAGCATGTTATTTTAGCACACGTAGCCAAAAAATGTACTATAATGTCTCTTTGATAAAGGGACATTGCACTTAAAATTGACCCATCATAAAATTTCTTGTTAGTCAATAGGTTTCTCTTGTAAGGTGTATCCAGTCCACGGATCATCCATTACTTGTGGGATATTCTCCTTCCAAACAGGAAGTTGCAAGAGGATCACCCACAGCAGAGCTGCTATATAGCTCCTCCCCTAACTGCCATATCCTGTCATTCTCTTGCAACTCTCAACAAGCATGGAGGTAGTAAGAGAGAAGTGGTAAAACGTAGTTGGTTTTTTTCTTCAATCAAAAGTTTGTTGTTTTTAACCCCTTAATGACCACAATGTACCCTGTATTTCACTGGTCGTTAAGGGTTTTTGCAGGACATAATAGCACAAGTCTAGCAAGAACACGCTATTAATGCCCTCCCTCCAGCATGTTTTGTGGAATAGAGCAGTCGCAACGCTGGTGGCAAGACCGCACTATAAAATAATCAAGTCCCAAAAAAAGGCCAGCGACATACAGGGTACATCGCTGGTCCTTAAGGGGTTAAATGGTACCGGAGTTGTACTATTTTGTCCCAGGCAGAAAATAGAAGAAGAATCTGCCTGTGATTTCTATGATCTTAGCAGGTTGTAACTAAGATCCATTGCTGTTCTCACACATGACTGAAGAGAGAGGTAACTTCAGCGGGGGAATGGCGTGCAGGTTATCCTGCTATGAGGTATGTGCAGATAAAAAAATTTCTAGAAGATGTGAATGCTAGAAAATGCTGCTGATACCAAATTTATGTAAGGTAAGCCTGAATACAGTGATTTAATAGCGACTGGTATCATGCTTACTTTCTGAGGTAATACTCTTATAGATTTACAATATAAAACATTTGCTGGCATGTTTAAACATTTTTATATATACTTTGGTGATAAAACTTTATTGGGGCCTAGTTTTTTTCCACATGGCTGGCTTAAATTTGCCTAGAAACAGTTTCCTGAGGCTTTCCACTGTTTTAATATGAGTGAGAGGGGCCTAATTTAGTGCTTTATTGCGCAGTAACTTTTACAGACTGAGACATCCAGCTTCCTCCAGGAGTCCCCTGAATGCTATAGGACCTCTCTTAAAGGGACAGTCTACACCAGAATTTTAATTGTTTTAAAAGATAGATAATCCCTTTATTACCCATTCCCCAGTTTTGCATAACCAACAGTTATATTAATATACTTTTAACCTCTGTGATTATCTTGTATCTAAGCTTCTGCAAACTGCCCCTTTTTTCAGTTCTTTTGACAGACTTGCAGTCTAGCTAATCAGTGCCTGCTCCCAGATAACTTCTCGTGCACGAGCACAGTGTTATCTATATGAAATACGTGAACTAACACCCTCTAGTGGTGAAAAACTGTTAAAATGCAATCTGAAAGAGGTGGGCTTCAAGGTCTAAGAAATTAGCATATGAACCTCCTAGGTTAAGCTTTCAACTAAGAATACCAAGAGAACAAAGCAAAATTGGTGATAAAAGTAAATTGGAAAATTGTTTAAAATTGCATGCTCTATCTGAATCATGAAAGTTTATTTTGGCCTAGACTGTCCCTTTAAGGGCTCTTAGGCTTTCCAAAATCGTTTGTTGGGGAAGGTAGGCCCACAGCAAGGCTGTGGCAGTTTGGTGTGACTGTTAAAAAACGTCTATCGTTTTTTTTATTCGTTTTTTGAACTAAGGGTTTAATCATCCATTTGCAAGTGGGTGCAATGCTCTGTTAGCTTATTATACACACTGTAAAAATTTCGTTTGATTTACTGCTTTTTTTCACTGTTTTTCAAATTCTGACAAAAATTGTTTCTCTTAAAGGCACAGTACCGTTTTTATTTTTTGCTTGTTAACTTGATTTAAAGTGTTTTCCAAGCTTGCTGGTCTCATTGCTAGTCTGTTTAAACATGTCTGACATAGAGGAAACTCCTTGTTCATTATGTTTAGAAGCCATGGTGGAACCCCCTCTTAGAATGTGTACCAAATGTACTGATTTCACTTTAAGTAATAAAGATCATATTCTGTCTTTAAAAAATTTATCACCAGAGGAATCTGACAAGGGGGAAGTTATGCCGACTAACTCGCCCCACGTGTCAGACCCTTTGACTCCCGCTCAAGGGACTCACGCTCTAATGGCGCCAAGTACATCTAGTGCGCCCATAGCGTTTACTTAACAAGACATGGCGGCGGTCATGGATAATACCCTGTCAGCGGTATTATCCAGACTACCTGGGTTTAGAGGAAAGCGAGACAGCTCTGGAGTTAGAAGAAATACAGAGCACACTGCCGCTTTAAGAGCTATGTCTGATACTCCCTCACAATATACAGAAGCTGAGGAAGGAGAGCTTCTTTCTGTGGGTGATGCTTCTGACTCAGGGAAAAAGATTCAACCTGATTCTTATATGTCTACATTTAAATTTAAGCTTGAACACCTCCTCGTGTTGCTCAGGGAGGTTTTAGCTGCTCTGAATGACTGTGATACAATTGCAGTGCCAGAAAAATTGTGTAGATTGGACAAATACTATGCAGTGCCGGTGTGCACTGATGTTTTTCCAATACCTAAAAGGTTTACAGAAATTATTACTAAGGAATGGGATAGAGCAGGTGTGCCGTTCTCTCCCCCTCCTATTTTTAAGAAAATGTTTCCAATAGATACCACTACACGGGACTTATGGCAGACAGTCCCTAAGGTGGAGGGAGCAGTTTCTACACTAGCTAAGCGTACTACTTTCCCTGTCGAGGACAGTTGTGCTTTCTCAGATCCAATGGATAAAAAGTTAGAGGGTTACCTTAAGAAAATGTTTATTCAACAAGGTTTTATTCTACAGCCCCTTGCATGCATTGCCCCAGTCACTGTTACTGCGGCTTTCTGGTTTGAGTCTCTGGAAGAGGCTTTACAGGTAGAGACCCCATTGGATGACATACTTGACAAGCTTAGAGCACTTAAGCTTGCCAATTCTTTTGTTTCTGATGCCATTGTTCATTTGACTAAGCTAACAGCTAAGAATTCTGGTTTTGCTATTCAAGTGCGCAGGGCGCTATGGCTTAAATCATGGTCAGCTGACGTTACTTCAAAGTCTAAGCTGCTTAACATTCCCTTCAAGGGGAAAACCCTATTCGGGCCTGGTTTGAAGTAGATCATTTGTGATATCACTGGAGGAAAAGGTCATGCCCTTCCTCAGGATAGGTCCAAATCAAGGGCCAAACAGAATAATTTTCGTGCCTTTCGAAACTTCAAGGCGAGTACGGCATCAACTTCCTCTAATGCAAAACAAGAGGGAACTTTTGCCCAGTCCAAGTCGGTCTGGAGACCTAACCAGACCTGGAACAAAGGTAAGCAGGCCAAAAAGCCTGCTGCTGCCCCTAAGACAGCATGAAGTATCAGCCCCCTATCCGGTAACGGATCTAGTAGGGGGCAGACTTTCGCTCTTCCCCCAGGCTTGGGCAAGAGATGTCCAGGATCCCTGGGCATTGGAAATTGTATCCCAGGGATATCTTCTGGAATTCAAAGCTTCTCCTCCAAAAGGGAGATTTCACCTTTCACAGTTATCTGCAAACCAGATAAAGAGAGAGGCATTCTTACACTGTGTTCAAGACCTCCTAGTTATGGGAGTGATCCATCCTGTTCCAAGGGAGGAACAAGAACAGGGATTTTACTCAAATCTGTTTGTGGTTCCCAAAAAAGAGGGAACCTTCAGACCAATTTTAGATCTCAAGATTTTAAACAAATTCCTCAGAGTTCCATCATTCAAGATGGAGACTATTCGTACCATCCTACCTATGATACAGGAGGGTCAATACATGACTACAGTGGATTTAAAGGATGCTTATCTTCACATTCCGATACACAAAGATCATCATCGGTTTCTCAGGTTTGCCTTCCTGAACAGGCATTACCAGTTTGTAGCTCTTCCCTTTGGGTTAGCTACAGCCCCAAGAATCTTTACAAAGGTTCTGGGGTCACTTCTGGCGGTCCTAAGACTGCGGGGCATAGCAGTGGCCCCTTATTTAGACGACATTCTGATACAGGCGTCAAATTTCCAAATTGCCAAGTCTCATACGGACATAGTTCTGGCATTTCTGAGGTTGCATGGGTGGAAGGTGAACGAGGAAAAGAGTTCTCTATCCCCTCTCACAAGAGTCTCCTTTTTGGGGACTCTAATAGATTCTGTAGAAATGAGGATTTGCCTGACAGAGTCCAGGTTATCAAAAGTTCTAAATTCCTGCCGTGTTCTTTATTACACTTCTCGCCCTTCGGTGGCTCAGTGTATGGAAGTAATCGGCTTAATGGTAGCGGCAATGGACATAGTGCCGTTTTTCACGTCTACATCTCAGACCGCTGCAACTATGCATGCTCAGTCAGTGGAATGGGGATTACACAGATTTGTCCCCTCTACTAAATCTGGATCAAGAGACCAGGGATTCTCTTCTCTGGTGGCTATCTCGGGTCCATCTGTCTAAGGGAATGACCTTTCGCAGGCCAGATTGGACAATTGTAACGACAGATGCCAGCTTTCTAGGCTGGGGGCAGTCTGGAACTCCCTGAAGGCTCAGGGATCGTGGACTCAGGAGGAGACACTCCTTCCAATAAACATTCTAGAACTAAGAGTGATATTCAATGCTCTTCAGGCTTGGCCTCAGCTAGCGACAATGAGGTTCATCAGATTTCAGTCGGACAACATCACGACTGTGGCTTACATCAACCATCAAGGGGGAACAAGGAGTTCCCTAGCGATGTTAGAAGTCTCAAAGATAATTAGCTGGGCAGAGATTCACTCTTGCCACCTATCAGCTATCCATATCCCAGGTGTAGAGAACTGGAAGGCGGATTTTCTTAGTCAACAGACTTTTCATCCGAGGGAGTGGGAGCTCCATCCGGAGGTGTTTGATTCATCATTGGGGCAAACCAGAACTGGATCTCATGGCGTCTCGCCAGAACGCCAAGCTTCCTTGTTACGGATCCAGGTCCAGGGATCCCAAGGCAACGCTGATAGATGCTCTAGCAGCGCCTTGGTCCTTCAACCTGGCTTATGTGTTTCCACCGTTTCCTCTGCTCCCTCGTCTGATTGCCAAAATCAAGCAGGAGAGAGCATCGGTGATCCTGATAGTGCATGCGTGGCCACGCAGGACTTGGTATGCAGATCTGGTGGACATGTCATCCTTTCCACCATGGACTCTGCCGCTGAGACAGGACCTTCTACTTCAAGGTCCTTTCAACCATCCAAATCTAATTTCTCTGAGGCTGACTACCTGGAGATTGAACGCTTGATTTTATCAAAGCGTGGTTTCTCAGAGTCAGTCATTGATACCTTAATTCAGGCACGAAAGCCTGTCACAAGGAAAATCTATCATAAGATATGGCGTAAATATCTTTATTGGTGTGAATCCAAGGGCTACTCATGGAGTAAGGTCAGGATTCCCAGGATATTATCTTTTCTCCAAGAAGGATTGGAGAAAGGATTGTCAGCTAGTTCCTTAAAGGGACAGATTTCTGCGCTGTCTATTCTTTTGCACAAGCGTCTGGCGGATGTTCCAGACGTTCAGGCATTTTGTCAGGCTTTAGTTAGGATTAAGCCTGTGTTTAAACCTGTTTCTCCACCTTGGAGCTTAAATTTGGTTCTTAAAGTTCTTCAGGGGGTTCCGTTTGAACCTCTTCATTCCATAGATATCAAACTTTTATCTTGGAAAGTTCTTTTTTTGGTAGCTATTTCCTCGGCTCGTAGAGTTTCCGAGTTATCTGCCTTACAATGTGATTCTGATCTTCCATGCAGATAAGGTAGTTCTGCGTACCAAACCTGGGTTTTTACTTAAGGTGGTATCTAATAAGAATATCAATCAGGAGATTGTTGTTCCATCATTGTGTCCTAATCCTTCTTCAAAGAAGGAACGTCTATTACACAATCTTGACGTGGTTCGTGCTTTAAAGTATTATTTACAAGCTACTAAACATTTTCGTCAAACATCTGCTTTGTTTGTTGTCTACTCTGGACAGAGGAGAGGCCAAAAGGCTTCGGCAACCTCTCTTTCGTTTTGGCTAAGAATTATTAACATACAAGTTTTGGCTAAGAAGCATAATCCGCTTAGCTTATGAGACTGCTGGCCAGCAGCCTCCTGAAAGGATTACAGCTCATTCTACTAGAGCTGTGGCTTCCACATGGGCCTTTAAAAATGAGGCTTCTGTTGAACAGATTTGCAAGGCGGCGACTTGGTCTTCGCTTCATACCTTTTCAAAATTCTATAAATTTGATACTTTTGCTTCTTCGGAGGATATTTTTGGGAGAAAGGTTTTACAGGCAGTGGTACCTTCCGTTTAAGTACCTGCCTTGTCCCTCCCTTCATCAGTGTACTTTAGCTTTGGTATTGGTATCCCACAAGTAATGGATGATCCGTGGACTGGATACACCTTACAAGAGAAAACATAATTTATGCTTACCTGATAAATTTATTTCTCTTGTGGTGTATCCAGTCCGCGGCCCGCCCTGTCATTTTAAGGCAGGTATTTTTTAATTTTAAACTACAGTCACCACTGCACCCTATGGTTTCTCCTTTCTCTGCTTGTTTTCGGTCGAATGACTGGATATGGCAGTTAGGGGAGGAGCTATATAGCAGCTCTGCTGTGGGTGATCCTCTTGCAACTTCCTTTTGGGAAGGAGAATATCCCACAAATAATGGATGATCCGTGGACTGGATACACCACAAGAGAGATAAATTTATCAGGTAAGCATAAATTATGTTTTTTCAAAGGTTGTATTCATGGCCTTCTCTAGATATTCAAAATTTTGTTAACAAAACAGCAAGCTGTAAAGGGACACTGAACCCAATTTTTTTTTTTCGTGATTCAGATAATGCATACAATTTTAAAGGGCCAGTAAACCTAGCAAATAATGTCATATAATTCTGCAGATAGTCCAGAATTATATAACATTAGCTTAGTGCCAGGTTTCTAAATCAAATTGTTAGATAGATATTTAGCAAAGAAAACAGAACGCCGCTCCTAGCTCTACTGAGCGGGTCTGTTTTCTTCTGCTAAGTGTGTCGCGGGCACGCTGTCTAGTCACAGCTCGCGCTATTAAAATCAGTGTAGCCTGCTCTGGTCTGGTAGCAGGAGCGAGCTACATTGAGTTTAATAGCGCGTCTGGGCCGGCTGTGATTAGATATCGTGCCCAGATGCGCTTAGGAGAAGAAAACAAACCCGCTCAGTAGAGCCAGGAGCGGCGTTCTGTTGTTTAGATGCCGGCCCATTTTTGGTGAACAACCTGGGTTGTTCTTGCTGATTTGTGGATAAATTCACCCACAGTAAACAAGTGCTGTCCAGTGTCTAAACCAAAAATTGTCTGGCCTTAGCTTAGATGCCTTCTTTTTCAAATAAAGATAGCAAGAGAATAAAGAAAATTTGATAATAGGAGTAAATTAGAAAGTTGCTTAAAATTGCATGCTCTATCTGAATCACGAAAGAAAAAAATTGGGTTCAGTGTCCCTTTAATGCATTGTTGTCCTTTTTGAAGAGGATGTCACTGTGTTATCTGTGAGTGGCGCTATTTCCTTGTTCTCAAGTGAATAGAAAGAAATGATCATCCCGAGTATCCCTGCACCATTTTGTCATGACCTTATCACATGGTGATAGTTGGTGCTACAGGTAATGTTTAGGTGCCCTGAGACAGATACATTTTCTATTTGCTTGTGGTGCAGAGGCAACCTCTTATGTTGCATGCCTTTATAGGTTGAAGGAGCTCATCACATGCAACACAGCCACCAACCCCGTCTTTCAAAAAAGAGATTACTTGTCACCCTAGGATACAGGGGGGTCACCTCCCCCACTGGTCACCATTGATATTTTCTATGGAAGGTTAGGGGGCTGTTATGAAGCCACTGTCTTTCCCGCTTTATTTTGAATTATTAATGATGAACCTCCCTTGTAACTCACTTTCTTTATAATTATAATTTCTTTTTAATGGTAATGAGAGTCCATGAGTCCTTACTCTTGGGAATTACATCACCAGGCCACCAGGAGGAGTCAAATCCCCCTCTAACAGAGCTCTAAATATCCCTCCTACTTCCTATTCCTTCCCAGTAGTTCTTTGCCTTGTCAAGGAGCAGCGGCATTCTGGTGTGATTCCTTATCTCATCTAGTGTGTAAGGAATCTTCCTTGGAGGAAATTCAGGCATTAAAGACTGCAAATTCCTTCATGTGTGACACAATCATACAGATTGTTCATATCAATGCCAAAAATACTGCATTGGTGGTACTTGCCAGAAGGGCTCTTTGGCTTAGGTCGTGGTCAGCTGATATGGTTTCAAAGTCTAGACGCCTGACTCTGGCCTTTAAGGGTAAGACCCTTTTTGGTCCAGGTTTGGATTCTATTATTTCCACTGTCACAGGGGGAAAGGGAGCTTTTTTTGCCCCAGGATAAGAAGTCCAGACCAAAGGGTAAACCCCTAGGGGTACGTTCGTCAGAACAAGAATCAACGATCTTTGTCTTCTCAGAAGAATGAGTTACCCAAGGCTACTTGGAGACTAAATCCTGTCTGGAGCATATCAAAGCAGACAAAGAAGTCTTCCTCTGATTCTAAAACCCCATGAAAGTGCGGCCCCCGATCCAGATTATGTTTCGGTTGGGGGCAAACTAAGTCAGGAGGTGGGGGCTCATTCCTTTCAGGTCCCCTGGGTACTGGAGATTGTATCCAAGTTGTACAAAATAGGATTCAAATCTCACAGAAGGCAAGAAAAAAGAATGGCTTTTCTTCAGTGTGTAAAAAATACTTACATGGGGGTTATTGTCCCAGTCCCTCTATTTATTGTCACGAAGGAGGAGGGGACTTTCAGATCAATCTTAGATCTAAAGCCATCAGGTCAATTCTTCCACTGGTCCTTAAGGGTCAGTTTAAGTTTACAATAGATTTGAAGGATGTGTATTTATCAGTAGCATCATCAGTTCTTAAAGTTTGCCTTCCTGGAAAGGCACTATTAATTCACGTCTCTGCCTTTTGGCTTAGCTACGGCTCCCAGGATCATTACCAAGGTGTTGGTAACTCTTTTTTCCGTGATTCGTCCCAAGGGGTAGCAGTTTTCACCTTACTTGGATGATATCTTGGTTCAGGCACCATTTTTACCTTTAGCAATTTCTCATACAGAGAAGTTACTTTGGTTTCTTCGCAAGCATGGCTGGATGGTCAACATAGCCAAGGGTTCTCTCGCACTTCAAATGAGTGTGTTTTTTTAGGAGTAATCATAGATTCGGTAGCTATAAAGCTCTTCCTTACAGTTCAACGCAAACTCAAACTGCAGTCAGCTTGTGGAAATCTTCAATATATTCCTTTTCCTTCAGTGGCACAATGCATGAAGGTAGTGGGTCTCATGGTGGCAGCTTTGGACACCATCCCATTCGCAAAGTTTCATCTGAGGCTTCTTCAACTGTGCATTCTCAGGCAGTGGAACGGAGACCATTCCAATCTATCTTTGTTTGTGACCTTGGGTCCTTTCACCAGACAATCTTTGTCTTGGCAGAGTTTCCCTCGCCCGGTATCTCTGGGCATGGGTTTCTACTGCCCATCATGGGAAATAATTACTACAGATGCCAGTCTGTCTATGTGGTCAGCTGAGAGAACAAGGAGTTTGGTCTCCTCAGGCAAAGTCATTGCCGATCAATGTCCTAGAACTCAATTTTCAATGCTTTACAAGCATGACCTCTACACTCTGTTCCTTTTCTTCATTTACAATCTTACAATGTTACAATGGTAGCATACATAAATCATCAGGAGGGAACGAGGAGTTTCCTAGCATTGAAAGAAGTATCTCACATTTTGTCTTGGGTGGAATTGCATCAGTCCACCATTTCAGCAATTCACATTCCAGGAGTGGAGAATTGGGAAGCGGATTATCTGAGCCGTCAGGCTCTTCATTCAGGGGAATGCTCTCTACATCAGGAAATTTTCTACATCGTTCTAAACAGGTGGGCCATTCCAGAAATAGATCTCATGTCATCCCGTCTAAATCACAAACTGCCAAGATACGGTTTGAGATCAAGGAATCCTCAGGTAGAGCTGATAGATGTGTTGACTGTTCCGCGGCGATATCATCTGGTTTACCTGTTTACTCTGATTGTGCTTCTTCCGTGAATAGTCGTGTGAATCAAACAGGAGAATGCTTTGGCAAATATCATAGCTCTGGCCTGGCCTTGCAGAACCTGGTATGTGGATCTGGTGTGAATGTCCAGTGCTCCTGCCTCAGGGCCCGGATCTACTACGTCAGGATCTCCAAGTTTGAATTTCAGAATAAATTTGTATTTTAGAATTCAGAATTTGGGGGTTTGTACGCAATACAATACAATATACTTATTTTAAATTTAAAAATATTTTATTGTAAATTTCAAAGTTAATCCAATTTTCCTCCCCCATTGCATATGACAGCCATCGGTCAATCAATGTATATACTTATATACTGTGCACTTTTGCACATGTCTTTATACACTAGGGATTTCCAGCACCTCACCAACACTTTTTTCATGTGCAAAAATGTGGATATCATCAGTGCACACTCCCCACAGTCTCTTCCAAAATAAAACAAATTCCACCAGCACAATTCATTTTCTGTAGTTTATTGGAACATATGAATTTCAGGCCAGAAGTGGCGATGTTTCGGGTTATGCACCCTTAATCATGCCATACCAATATACACTAAACCCGCCCGTATTTAAGTACACCTTATAACAAACAACAATAAAGGTTAATTCCAGACCAAACACCTTATACCAAAAAACACAATAACTTCGCCATTTCTGGCCTGAGATTCATATGTACCAATAAAATACAGAAATTCATTGTGCAATTTGTTTCACTTTTGCACATGCTCAGTAGGAGCTGGAGCCACACAAAATGTGTATATAAAAAGAATGTGCACATTTTGATAATGGAAAGTTGTATTAAAGCTTTATCTGAATCATGAAACTTTAATTCATTTAACCCAAGTTTCCAGCTCCAGTCCTACAACCCAATCATAGATTGTGGATCTCTCTGCTCGAGACAAGGTTAGATATTAAACACGTCTTGCTTTTGTGTAAAAAGTGTGTATTGTCCCACGCTCCATAGAAAGGGCAAAAAGCAAAATCTCTTACTTATGTTTTTAAATGCTGCACATTGCCTAAATCTGACATTTTGTTTGCAGACTTTGCAGGTTGCAGGATTTGCATGTTTGGCCTCTCATTGGAGTGTGGGACAACTTTTAAACACAAAAACATGAAATGTTTGGTGTCCTTTTTAAGATGGCTGCACTAGGTTAGTTTAAAGGGACAGTCAACACCAGAATTTTTGTTGTTTAAAAAGATAGATAATCACTTTATTACCCATTCCCCAGTTTTGCAAAACCAACACAGTTATAATAATATACTTTTTTACTTCTGTGACTAACTTGTATCTAAGCATCTTCTGACCGCCCCTAATCACATGACTTTTAGTTCTTATCTATAGACTTGCATTTTAGCCAATTAGTGCAGTGTCTGCCACTAGCCACGGGCGTGATTACAATGCTATCTATATGGCCTACATGAGCTTGCTCTCCCCTGCTGTGAAAAGTAAATAAAATAGAGGCGGCCTTCAAGGGCTTAGAAATGATCATATGTGCCTCCCTAGGTTTAGCTTTCAACTAGAATACCAAGAGAACAAAGCAAAATTGTTGATAAAAGTAAATTGGAAAGTTGTTTAAAATTACATGCCCTATTTGAAAAATGAAAGTTTTTTTTTGGACTTGACTGTCCCTTTAACTGTTGCTCAAGCAGAAAAAAATGAATGAAGCCTGCCTTGACTATAGCCTGTAAAGGACCAGTAAACACAGTAGATTTGCATAACAAATGCATGATAAAAAGACAATGCAGTAGCACTTTTTCTGTACTTTAAATGAATTGTAGATTTTTTTCTGACAAATTTCAAAGTTATGTATATTTCTACTCCCCCGTATCATGTGACAGCCATCAGCCAATCAAAAATGCATATAGATATATTCTGTGAATTCTTGCACATGCTCAGTAAGAGCTGTTGAGTCAAAAAGTGTAAATATAAAAAGACTGCACATTTTGTTAATTAAGTAAATTGGAAAGTTGTTTAAAATTGCTGCTTTATCTGAATTATGATAGTTAAAACTTGACTGTCCCTATAATGACTAGACTTAAGCATCCATGCATTAGACCACAGAGGTTCCAAAGAATGTATTGCAGTGTTCTAAATAAAGAATATCTTTTTTTTTTATTTGATTAGTGCAAAGAATGATTCTGCAAGCTGAAGAATTGATACTTGACAAACGTAAAGACATACGAAAGGTTAGTAATCATTCTTTTAAAACTTACTTAAAGACTGATTATTCAGTGACATGATAGCAGAACTCCCACTGCATTACTGGGGGAGAGTGACGCACCTTACAGGCATAATACATAAAACGTGTTCTTCCCTCAGTACAGGAACATATTTAACACATTTTAAAATCCACTCTTTTTAGAAGCAAAAATAAATAAATACTAAACTTTATTGTTCCTTGAATAAGCTATATCCTGGATTTTTGCGGCATATATTAGTGTCTGGTATGCACAGGAGGACTACATACACACGTATTTCTAGGAATCTAAAACAGGAGCATCTGTTTTATAAAAGGTAGTTGCATAGTGAGGCTTTCTTATGTTTTTCAGACTTCAATACGTCAGATGAACCAAACACGATTTTATATTGAAGAAAACACAAAGCCTGATATAAAAATACAAATTTTGATTGGCGGACTGACACCCCTGCTCTCTGCTGCAGAATACACTAATATCTTAAAAGACAACTTAGACATAAAAGGTGAGTGAATTATCCCCATTAGCAGTGCAACATCATTATATGCTTTCAAATGGAGATCTGTGAGTATTGATCTCCTTTAAAGGCATTTTATTTTTTTCTCTATGGTTAGTGACCTCAATTACATCAACAGATTTTAAATGTGATGCTGTGTATAATGAGACCAATTTGTTCTCATGCGTTTGTCCTCCTTAGACACAATATTTACTGAACTTAATGTTGCCATTTTTCTCACTTCTTGTTTTTGTTTTTCCTCAGATAACATGGTGTCTGTTATTCCAACGTACTCCCCGCAAGGTAAAACATATTGCGTTATTCATGTGTGTTACACGTGTGTTTTTTTTAATACTAAATATTATCTTCATGAGATCGCCACATCTATGTTTAAAAGAAATATCTAATCATAAACATTGGCTAGTTAATAGATTATAGCTCTACTATGTGGTTTCGCTGTTTTCTGCATTTACAAAAATCAATTTCTGGAGTATAATATTCTTTAGCAGGTATAATATAAATAAAAATGGCTCAGTAATGTTGGCTTCCTTAATATATCTATAAAAAAAATCCTCACTTGTAGTTTATATTGCTATACCCCACAATAGTACTAACATAAATAACATAGAATTGAGCAGGTTGTGTATGCTGCTGATTATTATTACCTTATATATGAAATTATTAAAACTTTAGAAAAAAAAACTACCTAAAATGTAATTGATAACGGGCATATTTTTTGGATAGAATGATGAAATAATGACCGTAACATTTGTGGGCTGTGTATGAATTAAATGGACATTAAATTATTGGTGCAGCGTGATCCTTTAATGGCTTCATAGTTGTGAAATACAAATGCAACTTTGGGGCGAGCCCTCCCTCTAACACCTCCTACAAAGCCTCTTTACCAATTACGTGACACAGGGTGTTGAGCCAGGCATTTGATACTGGACGGTACTTTTGGTAACATGGCAGGCGGATTGGGGGTCAATCTTCTCATAAGGATGGCCAAAATCTGCTGGCTCCTAGATTTTGAACATATTTGTCGAGCCCTGCTGTAGCATACAGTATATACTTCAACCTTTCTGGGGTTTGTAAATAGCACGGCTTGCAGAGGTAAATTACAGAAAAATTGGGTGAAATAAATATTGAATGCCGGTTGAGTTTTGTAGGGATTCATTTTGTAGGGATTTAGCTTTCAATTAAGAGATTCTGGACATCATTGTTTTTTAACTTATTATAATTTGTTCGTATTAAAGCTTGCCTCCTTTTTCTTTAAGGTTTGCTCTAAATGATCTTTTGTGCTTCTGCTAGGATGTACCCCGTTTTTTTCCCACCTCCATTTTAATGCTTTTATTTTAAGGAGATTGTACAGCCAATCAGAAGCTGTAACAACTGCCCCATAGACTTTAGCTAGAGCGCACTCACTGTGGCTGTATGTAAACAAGCACCCGAGCTGGTGCAGATAAGGTTGTTTTGGGAAAAAAGAAAAAATGAAAAGAAAAAGGGGGCAAGATTTAAAGGGATATGAAACTCAATAATTATAGTTAATTATTCAGATATAGCATGCAATTTTAAGAATTGTTTCAGTTCACTTATTTACTTAGGCCTAGATTTGGAGTTTGGCGTTAGCCGTGAAAACCAGCGTTAGAGGCTCCTAACGCTGGTTTTAGGCTAACTCTGGTATTTGGAGTCACTCAAAAAAGGGTCTAACGCTCACTTTCCAGCCGCGACTTTTCCATACCGCAGATCCCCTTACGTAAATTGCGTATCCTATCTTTTCAATGGGATTTTTCTAACTCCGGTATTTAGAGTCATGGCTGAAGTGAGCGTTAGAACTCTAACGACAAAACTCCAGCCGCAGGAAAAAAGTCAGTAGTTAAGAGCTTTCTGGGCTAACGCCGGTTCATAAAGCTCTTAACTACTGTACTATAAAGTACACTAACACCCATAAACTACCTATGTACCCCTAAACCGAGGTCCCCCCACATCGCCGACACTCGATTAAATTTTTTTAACCCCTAATCTGCCGACCGCCAACTACGTTATCCTTATGTACCCCTAATCTGCTGCCCCTAACACCGCCGACCCCAATATTATATTTAGTAACCCCTAACCTGCCCCCCACAACATCGCCGCCAGCTACCTACACTTTTTAACCCCTAATCTGCCGACCGCAAAGCGCCGCCACCTACGTTATCCTTATGTACCCCTAATCTGCTGCCCCTAACACCGCCGACCCCTATATTATATTTATTAACCCCTAATCTGCCCTCCACAACGTCGCCTCCACCTGCCTACACTTATTAACCCCTAATCTGCCGACCGGACCGCACAGCTATTATAATAAAGTTATTAACCCCTAATCCGCCTCACTAACCCTATAATAAATAGTATTAACCCCTAATCTGCCCTCCCTAACATCGCCGACACCTAACTTCAATTATTAACCCCTAATCTGCCGACCGGAGCTCACCGCTATTCTAATAAATGTATTAACCCCTAATGCTAAGTCTAACCCTAACACTAACACCCCCCTAAATTAAATATAATTTACATCTAACGAAATTAATTAACTCTTATTAAATAAATTATTCCTATTTAAAGCTAAATACTTACCTGTAAAATAAATCCTAATATAGCTACAATATAAATTATAATTACATTGTAGCTATTTTAGGATTAATATTTATTTTACAGGCAACTTTGTAATTATTTTAACCAGGTACAAAAGCTATTAAATAGTTAAGAACTATTTAATAGTTACCTAGTTAAAATAATTACAAAATTACCTGTAAAATAAATCCTAACCTAAGTTACAATTAAACCTAACACTATACTATCATTAAATTAATTAAATAAAATACCTACAATTACCTACAATTAAACCTAACACTACACTATCAATACATTAATTAAATACAAAACCTACAAATAACTACAATGAAATAAACTAACTAAAGTACAAAAAATAAAAAAGAACTAAGTTACAAAAAATAAAAAAAATCTACAAACATAAGAAAAATATTACAACAATTTTAAACTAATTACACTTACTCTAAGCCCCCTAATAAAACAACAAAGCCCCCCAAAATAAAAAATGCCCTACCCTATTCTAAATTACTAAAGTTAAAAGCTCTTTTACCTTACCAGCCCTGAACAGGGCCCTTTGCGGGGCATGCCCCAAGAAGTTCAGCTCTTTTGCCTGTAAAAAAAACATACAATACCCCCCCAACATTACAACCCACCACCCACATACCCCTAATCTAACCCAAACCCCCCTTAAATAAACCTAACACTAAGCCCCTGAAGATCTTCCTACCTTGTCTTCACCATCCAGGTATCACCGATCGGTCCTGAAGAGCTCCTCCGATGTCCTGATCCAAGCCCAAGCGGGGGGCTGAAGATGTCCATGATCCGGTAGAAGTCTTCATCCAAGCGGGGCAGAAGAGGTCTTCCATCCGATTGAAGTCTTCATCCAGGCGGCATTTTCTATCGACATCCATCTGGAACGCAGCGGCAGCATCCTGAAGACCTCCGACGCGGAACATCCATCCTGGCCGACGACTGAACGACGAATGACGGTTCCTTTAAATGACGTCATCCAAGATGGCGTCCCTCGAATTCCGATTGGCTGATAGGATTCTATCAGCCAATCGGAATTAAGGTAGGAATATTCTGATTGGCTGATGGAATCGGCCAATCAGATTTAGCTTGCATTCTATTGGCTGATCGGAACAGCCAATAGAATGCGAGCTCAATCTGATTGGCTGATTGGATCAGCCAATCGGATTGAACTTGATTCTGATTGGCTGATTCCATCAGCCAATCAGAATATTCCTACCTTAATTCCGATTGGCTGATAGAATCCTATCAGCCAATCGGAATTCGAGGGACGCCATCTTGGATGACGTCATTTAAAGGAACCGCCATTCGTCGTTCAGTCGTCGGCCAGGATGGATGTTCCGCGTCGGAGGTCTTCAGGATGCTGCCGCTCCGTTCCAGATGGATGTCGATAGAAGATGCCGCCTGGATGAAGACTTCAATCGGATGGAAGACCTCTTCTGCCCCGCTTGGATGAAGACATCTACCGGATCATGGACACCTTCAACCCCCCGCTTGGGCTTGGATCAGGACATCGGAGGAGCTCTTCAGGACCGATCGGTGAACCTGGTATGGTGAAGATAAGGTAGAAAGATCTTCAGGGGCTTAGTATTAGGTTTATTTAAGGGGGGTTTGGGTTAGATTAGGGGTATGTGGGTGGTGGGTTGTAATGTTGGGGGGGGGGTATTGTATGTTTTTTTTACAGGCAAAAGAGCTGAACTTCTTGGGGCATGACCCGCAAAGGGCCCTGTTCAGGGCTGGTAAGGTAAAAGAGCTTTTAACTTTAGTAATTTAGAATAGGGTAGGGCATTTTTTATTTTGGGGGGCTTTGTTGTTTTATTAGGGGGCTTAGAGTAGGTGTAATTAGTTTACAATTGTTGTAATATTTTTCTTATGTTTGTAGATATTTTTTTATTTTTTGTAACTTAGTTCTTTTTTATTTTTTGTACTTTAGTTAGTTTATTTCATTGTAGTTATTTGTAGATATTGTATTTAATTAATGTATTGATAGTGTAGTGTTAGGTTTAATTGTAGGTATTTTATTTAATTAATTTAATGATAGTATAGTGTTAGGTTTAATTGTAACTTAGGTTAGGATTTATTTGACAGGTAATTTTGTAATTATTTTAACTAGGTAACTATTAAATAGTTCTTAACTATTTAATAGCTATTGTACCTGGTTAAAATAATTACAAAGTTGCCTGTAAAATAAATATTAATCCTAAAATAGCTACAATGTAATTATAATTTATATTGTAGCTATATTAGGATTTATTTTACAGGTAAGTATTTAGCTTTAAATAGGAATAATTTATTTAATAAGAGTTAATTAATTTCGTTAGATGTAAATTATATTTAACTTAGGGGGGTTTTAGTGTTAGGGTTAGACTTAGCTTTAGGGGTTAATACATTTATTAGAATAGCGGTGAGCTCCGGTCGGCAGATTAGGGGTTAATAATTGAAGTTAGGTGTCGGCGATGTTAGGGAGGGCAGATTAGGGGTTAATACTATTTATTATAGGGTTAGTGAGGCGGATTAGGGGTTAATAACTTTATTATAGTAGCGCTCAGGTCCGCTCGGCAGATTAGGGTTTAATAAGTGTAGGCAGGTGGAGGCGACGTTGTGGGGGGAAGATTAGGGGTTAATAAATATAATATAGGGGTCGGCGATGTTAGGGCAGCAGATTAGGGGTACATAGGGATAATGTAAGTAGCGACGGTGTCCGGAGCGGTAGATTAGGGGTTAATAATAATATGCAGGGGTCAGCGATAGCGGGGGCGGCAGAATAGGGGTTAATAAGTGTAAGGTTAGGGGTGTTTAGACTCGGGGTACATGTTAGGGTGTTAGGTTCAGACGTAGGAAGTGTTTACGCATAGCAAACAATGGGGCTGCGTTAGGAGCTGAACGCAGCTTTTTTGCAGGTGTTAGGTTTTTTTTCAGCTCAAACAGCCCCATTGTTTCCTATGGGGGAATCGGGCACGAGCACGTTTTTGAGGCTGGCCGCTTGCGTAAGCAACTCTGGTATCGAGAGTTGAAGCTGCGTTAAATATGCTCTACGCTCCTTTTTTGGAGCCTAACGCAGCCTTTATGTGGAGTCTCAATACCAGAGTTATTTTTATGGTGCGGCCAGAAAAAAGCCGGCGTTAGCTACGCGGGTCCTTACCGACAAAACTCTAAATCTAGCCGTTAGTAAACTTTGTTGAAAAGCATACCGTGATAGGCTCAGGAGCTGCAATGCATTACTTGGAGCTAGCTGTTGATTGGTGGCTGCACACATATGCCTCATCATTGGATCACCAGTTGTGTTCATCTAACACCCAGTAGTACACTTCTGTTTTGGAACAGACTTTAACTATGTGCTTTAACTACTTTGCAGGGGTTAAACACATACTTAAATACAAGCAATAGTGCATTGTCCCTTTAATGCTTAGAAAATACATTGTTGAATGCATTGTTAAAAATGTCCCTTTTAATGTCATTCACTTGCTCAGTGATTACTAATTACACTATAGCTGTGTGTTAAAGGGCCACTCAGGTCAAATAAAATTTTCATGATTCAGATATAGCATGTAATTTTAAACAACTTTACAATTTACTTCCATTAAAAAATAAAATGCGCGGGGGGCGGAGCCAACATCCATACAGGGTAGACGTGCTTCTGAGAGCTCCTGCAAAAATGTACCTAATATAATGATAAACGGGGACCAATCTTCTACAATTTGCTCCAAAACTAACCCTAAACCTGCAGGAATACCTTTATATTATTAGCAGACTTCCTAACTTTACTTTTATACCAGTTTCTCTCTCTGGCCGACAGTGCCAGTTAGGAGACGCCTAGGTCTCTGTGGCCTACTAAAGCTATGGCTTCATGTATGGAGGTGGTCTCTTCAGATATCCACGAGGCTCTGCGGCAGCTAAGTTTACAAATATCAGTTGTTTTTCAGGATATATCAGACAGCTTAAGGACTGTCATGGAGCGACAGGAGATAACAATGCAAGCTGGGCTGGGTATTATAAAGCTTCCGATGCACATAGATCAACCCCTTCCACAGGTGGAACGGACAGTGGAGACTACGGCTGTTCCTATTGCTGAAATACTCAGTGTCCCTGTGGGACCCACTCTACTCTACAACGGCCCTGCTCCGGAGGATACGATAGGCCCAGGGGGGCAGAAAACTATGTACAAGTATGCACAGAGGGACCTCCTCGTGGGACCTAAACTACGGGGCACATCCCTTATGTTCTGGAGTCAGGAGGAGCCTTTGCTGCTAGCGCACAGTATCGCAATCAGGGACACTGTACCTACGATTGTGAGAGTAATCCCCACAGAGCGCTTTGATCGCATTGGGGTTTCACGGGACTATAATTGCTCCATCTGCTCAGAAATACTCACCTCGGGAGATCATGGAAGGTCCGGTCCTCTGCCTCCACATAAAAGAATATCAGGGGTATACGGTTCTAAGCCAATGCGAGACACCTGTCCAGAAGTAAGATCACAGCTTTGCCTAGATGGGGTCTGTGCTTTTGCCCAACACCTTTTGCCTGCTTATATGTTACCTCTGCCTTACGCATGGAACTTATACTGGGACCCTGGAGGTCTCTCATTGGGGATCTTATCAAAGAACAGGACATGACTGCGCACTCTAAAGGTTTAAGTTGTTACACACACCGCAAGCCCTGAGTGTTTACATTCGCTTTTTGGGGCTACCCCACATACTCCTATTTTAAGATAGGGTTAAAATCTGCTCCACCGTTAATATATTTGTTAAGCTAGATAGGTTGCTTGGACCTATATTCCATGTTTATTTATCAATATATACAGTTGTATTGTGGCAGAGTTCAGAGACACTAAGCTATAGCTCTATGAATCCGGATTCCAGTTTGTGATCCCATTTTGTGCAAGAGCTCAATTCCCCCCTGCAGCCCTATTATCCCTACTTTTAATGTTGTGCTCCCAGTATATGCAAGAAACCTGATCACTAACCAAAAACCCTTTATCTCATTATCTCTGCAAAATGATGTTGTTTGCCAAGGCTTTAATATTTACAGGGGATAGTATAGATATTCAGAGTGAGGTGGGTGTATAAATCATCTCATGTATATTAGTTTAGATAATTGCCCTACCTTTTTGTATAGTTTACTTTTTTATACTCAAAATGCTATTATGGAAAGATACTTGTTGCAGGGGTCTTAACTCTCACTTGTATGGCCTGGTAGTTAAATGTTTTTGCTGGCAGTCTAACTCACTGTTAACTCTGGTCTGCCTTTTGTGTTTACTTGGTATTTATTATCATGGGCATCCCTTAAAGGGCCATAATACCCAAATGTTTAAACACTTGAAAGTGATGAAGCATAGCTGTAAAAAGCTGACTAGAAAATATCTCCTGAACATCTCTATGTAAAAAAGAAAGATATTTTACCTCAAAAGTTCCTCAGTAGCCACCTCCCATTGTAAAGGATTTCTAAGCGGCATTTTAGTGTGTCTGTCCTAGGACAGCTTAGGGGATGAGCCTCGTGAACTCTCATATTATTTCACCAATCAGTTAAAGGAAGCTTACTATGAAATCTCATGAGAGTTATGTCAAATCTCATGAGATCACATTAAGAGTTCATGACCTCAGTACTGCTAATGCTGATTGGCTGCTGTTCATTTCTTCGTTATTTTTTTTTTTTTTTTAACCTGCAGCTGGGAGCAGGTGAAGTATAACTTTTTACACATAACTTTCTCTGCTGAGCTGAGGAGATTGTGAGGTAAAATATCTTCCTTTTTTACATAGAGATGCTCAGGTGATATTTTCCTGTCAGCTTTTTACCGTTATACTGCATCAGTTTCAAGTGATTTAGTATTATATCCCTTTAATGATGTCGGATCTTTGGATTAATTTTCTGTTTGAACATAAATGCTTCAATTCCATGCCATAATTAAAGTAGGTGGTAGCCTACCATGAATGTTAAGTTCAGCATTGGGGATTGCTTCTCTACTAACATTAGATGCCTACCCTTGGGTATAGGGCCCATGCCTGAGGGGTGAAATCAATCCTTGTAAATATCCATTGCTATTACTATTGGCTGGTTTATGATATGTATTTGTATGTCTGTATAAAACGGATGTGTATGATAACACATAGATTTTTAAAATAGGTTATGTATGTATTCAGTAATATAATTATAAAGGATCCTTGTATGGCACAATTGGGAACTTGAAGCTAGATATATTAACATCCAAGTATTAGACTTCCTAGACTCCAGAGGCTCTCTATACGGACAGGCGGCCTACTATATCATTGCCACTTTCTATCTAAATATAATGTGGCTGCACTTTAATTTACACTCTTCCTCCCCCCCCCCCTTTATTTTAATTCTTAGCGGTGTTCTTCCGCAGTTAAATATATTACTTTATGGTTGGTGAATGGGGGTGATTTTACATTCCCAGTAGTAAGACTGGGTTATTGGTAAGCGGCTCTGGCTCACTATTTCAAACTATAAATTATGTGTCATGGTTTAACAAAGACCGTTTATCATTTTAGTTCTTTTTCCTCCAGCGGTATAAAGTATATCCTTATATATCAGTAGGGAGGTGTATAAGGCTTTTATGTGACTACCATTTAACTATACTCACAGCTCTGTCAGTCCATGAGAGACTGGAGCAGTAGTCATTCTATGGCTATATTTTGAAAAATAAAATGAGGTTTTATTTGGTTCAATTGTTTTATATAAAAATACTGTTGTTGCTAGTGGACTTACAATCCCAAGGTTTTATAATGGATACACTATATGTTAGACAATGTATTTCTGTTAATATGCTTAAATTTCATTGCCAGAGAGTACTTTGTATGTCGAATATTCCTGTATGTTATTGCTTTATTTCTGTTGTTATTTTTCATAACCTCAATAAAAAAAATATTAAAAAAAATAAAAATAAAAATAAAAAAATAAATAAATTGCGCACATTCTTTTATATTTTTACTTTTTGAGTTACCAGCTCCTACTGAGCATGTGCAAGAATTTACAGCCTATACGTAATATACGTTTGTGATTGGCTGATTGCTATCATATGGTACAGGGGGAGTGGAAATAAACTTAACTTTGAAATTTGTTATAAAAAAAATAAATGCTATTGTATTGTCTTGTTATCTTGCATTTGTTGATTATGCAAATCTACTGTGTTTACTGGTCCTTTTCATCAGTAGAGGCAGTTTATGTGGAACTCTCAGATATTCTGTATGATAAAGACAGTGGTTTTGTGCCTTTGCAACAGACCGGCTATGATTCTTGTTTTAGGTGCAGTTGTTCTGGAAATCTCTTGTTTTTCTGAAGCAGAAAGAATATTTATGCTCGTTAAAGACACGACAATCAACAATAAGCAGCTTACAGGTGTTCTTATCCCTCACATTACAGTAAGTTTCCGTTTTAATGATAGTAGCATGAATTTTACTGGATTATCTGCAATTGTTACAATTACATTGGTATGTCGTGTCCCTTTAAGGGTTTGTTATCTGTAAAACAATATTGTATAATCTTACATTTTGTGTGTGTTTATAATTTACAGTAATTGCATTTTTTCCGGTCATTAAAATAAAAGGTAAACATAATATTTTTAGCGTTATAGTCATCTCTCTCATGTGCTTGTGTTTCCCTGTATTTCTCTTGTTAAGTGTATTCAGTCCACGGGTCATCCATTACTTATGGGATATATTCCCTTCCCAACAGGAAGTTGCAAGAGGATCACCCAAAGCAGAGCTGCTATATAGCTCCTCCCCTCACATGTCAAACCCAGTCATTCTCTTGCAACCCTCAACATAGATGGAGGTCGTGAGAGGAGTGTGGTGTTTTATACTTAATTATTTCTTCAATCAAAAGTTTGTTATTTTTAAATGGCACCGGAGTGTGCTGTTTTTTTCTCAGGCAGTATTTAGAAGAAGAATCTGCCTGCGTTTTCTATGATCTTAGCAGAAGTAACTAAGATCCACTGGCTGTTCTCGCACATTCTGAGGAGTGGGGTAACTTCAGAAAGGGAATAGCGTGCGGGGTCTCCTGCAAATGAGGTATGTGCAGTAAAATATTTTTCTAAGGAATGGAATTGACTAAGAAAATACTGCTGATACCGATGTAATGTAAGAAAAGCCTTAAATGCAGTGAAAGCGACTGGTATCAGGCTGATTAATGTATATGCAGTAAAGTAATTTTCTAAGGAATGGAATTTGACTAAGAAAATGCTACTAATACTGAAGTAATGTAATAAGCCTTAAATGCAGTAGAAGGACTGGTATCAGGCTCATCAATAGAGATACATACTCTTTAAAAAAGGAGTTTTAAAACGTTTGCTGGCATGTTTAATCGTTTTTGTGAGGTACATTGGTGATAAAACTTATTGGGGCATGAATTTCCACATGGCTGACTTATATTTCTGCATAGATACAGTTAACTGAGGCTCCCACTGTTGTAATAATGAGTGGGAGGGGCCTATTTTAGCGCTTTTTTGCGCAGTAAAAATTCAGTCTCAGTCTTCCTGCTTCTTCCTGCATGACCCAGGACGTCTCTAGAGAGCTCAAGGGACTTCAAAAGTCATTTTGAGGGAGGTAATCAGTCACAGCAGACCTGTGACAGTGTGTTGACTGTGTTAAAAAACGTTTTTTTCTCTATTGCTTATCCGTTTTGGGTATTAAGGGGTTAATCATCCATTTGCAAGTGGGTGCAATGCTCTGCTAACTTAATACATTTACTGTGAAAATTTGGTTGCTATAACTGATTTGGTTCATTGTTATTTCAACTGTGACAGTTTTTTTGTGTTTCTTAAAGGCGCAGTAGCGTTTTCTATATTGCTTGTAAATTTATTTTCAAGTGTTTTCCAAGTCTGCTAATTTTATTGCTAGTCTGTTTAAACATGTCTGACACAGATGAATCTGTTTGTTCACTATGTTTGAAGGCCAGTGTGGAGCCCCATAGAAATATGTGTACTAAATGTATTGATTTCACTTTAAATAATAAAGGTCAGTCTTTATCTATAAAGGAATTATCACCAGACAATGAGGGGGAAGTTATGCCGACTAACTCTCCTCACGTGTCAGTACTTTCGCCTCCCGCTCAGGAGGCGCGTGATATTGTGGCGCCAAGTACATCAGAGATGCCCATACAAATCACTTTACAAGACATGGCTACTATTATGAATAATACCCTGACAGAAGTATTATCTAAATTACCAGAATTAAGAGGCAAGCGCGATTGCTCTGGGATAAGGACAGAGCGCGCTGGTGCTGTGAGAGCCATGTCCAATACTGCGTCACAGTTTGCAGAACGTGAGGACGGAGAGCTTCATTCTGTGGGTGACGGATCTGATCCAGGGAAACCGGATTCAGAGATCTCTAATTTTAAATTTAAGCTTGAGAACCTCTGTGTATTGCTAGGGTAGGTTTTAGCGGCTCTGAATGACTGTAACACAGTTGCAATTTCAGAGAAATTATGTAGGCTGGATAGATACTATGCGGTACCGGTGGGTACTGACGTTTTTCCTATACCTAAAAGGCTTACAGAAATTATTAGCAAGGAGTGGGATAGACCCGGTGTGCCCTTTTCCCTCCTATATTTAGGAAAATGTTTCCAATAGACGCCACTACACGGGACTTATGGCAGACGGTCCCTAAGGTGGAGGGAGCAGTTTCTACTTTAGCTAAGCGTACCACTATCCCGGTGGAGGATAGTTGTGCTTTTTCGGATCCAATGGATAAAAAATTAGAAAGTTACCTTAAGAAAATGTTTGTTCAACAAGGTTTTATCTTACAGCCCCTTGCATGCATTGCGCCTGTCACTGCTGCTGCGGCATTCTGGTTTGAGTCTCTAGAAGATGCCATTCACACAGCTCCATTGGATGAAATTATGGACAAGCTTAAAGCACTTAAGCTAGCTAATGCATTTGTTTCTGATGCCATTGTACATTTAACTAAACTAACGGCTAAGAACTCCGGATTCGCCATCCAGGCGCGCAGAGCGCTATGGCTTAAATCCTGGTCAGCTGACGTGACTTCTAAATCTAAATTGCTTAATATTCCTTTCAAGGGGCAAACCTTATTCGTGCCCGGCTTGAAAGAAATTATCGCTTACATTACTGGAGGTAAGGGTCATACTCTTCCTCAGGACAGGGCCAAATCAAAGGCCAAACAGTCTAATTTTCGTGCCTTTCGAAACTTCAAGGCAGGAGCAACATCAATTTCCTCCGCTCCAAAACAGGAAGGAACTGTTGCTCGTTACAGACAGGCCTGGAAAACTAACCAGTCCTGGAACAAGGGCAAGCAGGCCAGAAAACCTACTACTGCCCCTAAGACAGCATGAAGGGATGGCCCCCTATCCGGAAACGGATCTAGTGGGGGGCAGACTTTCTCTCTTTGCCCAGGCGTGGGCAAGAGATGTCCAGGATCCCTGGGCGTTGGAGATCATATCTCAGGGATATCTTTTGGACTTCAAAGCTTCTCCTCCACAAGGGAGATTTCATCTTTCAAGGTTATCAGAAAACCGGATAAAGAAAGAGGCATTCCTACGCTGTGTACAAGAACTCCTAGTAATGGGGGTGATCCACCCAGTTCCGCGAACGGAACAAGGACGGGGATTTTATTCAAATCTGTTTGTGGTTCCCAAGAAAGAGGGAACCTTCAGACCAATCTTGGACCTAAAGATCTTAAACAAATTTCTAAGAGTTCCATCATTCAAAATGGAAACTATTCGGACCATCCTACCCATGATCCAAGAGGGTCAGTACATGACCACAGTGGACTTAAAGGAATCCTACCTTCACATACCGATTCACAAAGATCATCATCGGTTCCTAAGATTTGCCTTTCTAGACAGGCATTACCAATTTGTAGCTCTCCCTTTCGGATTAGCTACGGCCCCGAGAATCTTTACAAAGGTTCTGGGCTCACTTCTGGCGGTTCTAAGACCGTGAGGCATAGAGGTGGCTCCGTATACAGGCGTGACATCCTGATACAGGCGTCAAGCTTTCAAATTGCCAAGTCTCATACAGAGATAGTTCTGGCATTTCTGAGGTCGCATGGGTGGAAGGTGAATGTGGAAAAGAGTTCTCTATCACCACTCACAAGGGTCTCCTTCCTAGGGACTCTGATAGATTCTGTAGAAATGAAAATTTACCTGACGGAGGCCAGGTTATCAAAACTTTTAAATGCTTGCCGTGTCCTTCATTCCATTCCACGCCCGTCAGTGGCTCAGTGCATGGAAGTAATCGGCTTAATGGTAGCGGCAATGGACATAGTGCCATTTGCGCGCCTGCATCTCAGACCGCTGCAATTGTGCATGCTAGGCCAGTGGAATGGGGATTACTCAGATTTGTCCCCTCTACTAAATCTGGATCAGGAGACCAGAGATTCTCTCCTTTGGTGGCTATCTCGGGTCCATCTGTCCAAGGGTATGCCCTTTCGCAGGCCAGATTGGACGATTGTAACAACAGATGCCAGCCTTCTAGGCTGGGGCGCAGTCTGGAACTCCCTGAAGGCTCAGGGATCGTGGACTCAGGAGGAGAAACTCCTCCCAATAAATATTCTAGAGTTAAGAGCAATATTCAGGGCTCTTCTAGCTTGGCCTCAGTTAGCAACACTGAGGTTCATCAGATTTCAGTCGGACAACATCACGACTGTGGCTTACATCAACCATCAAGGGGGAACCAGGAGTTCCCTAGCGATGTTAGAAGTCTCAAAGATAATTTGCTGGGCAGAGTCTCACTCTTGCCACTTGTCAGCGATCCACATCCCAGGCGTGGAGAACTGGGAGGTGGATTTTCTAAGTCGCCAGACTTTTCATCCGGGGGAGTGGGAACTCCATCCGGAGGTGTTTGCTCAACTGGTCCATCTTTGGGGCAAACCAGAACTGGATCTTATGGCATCTCGCCAGAACGCCAAGCTTCCTCGTTACGGATCCAGGTCCAGGGACCCGGGAGCGACGCTGATAGATGCTCTAGCAGCTCCTTGGTTCTTCAACATGGCTTATGTGTTTCCACCGTTTCCTCTGCTCCCTCGACTGATTGCCAAGATCAAACAGGAGAGAGCATCGGTGATTCTGATAGCGCCTGCGTGGCCACGCAGGACCTGGTATGCAGACCTAGTGGACATGTCGTCCTGTCCACCATGGACTCTACCTCTGAGGCAGGACCTTCTAATACAAGGTCCTTTCAATCATCCAAATCTAATTTCTCTGAGGCTGACTGCATGGAGATTGAACGCTTGATCCTATCAAAGCGTGGCTTCTCAGAGTCAGTTATTGATACCTTAATACAGGCACGGAAGCCTGTTACCAGAAAAATTTACCATAAGATATGGCGTAAATATTTATATTGGTGCGAATCCAAGAGTTACTCATGGAGTAAGGTTAGGATTCCTAGGATATTGTCCTTTCTACAGGAGGGTTTAGAAAAGGGCTTATCTGCTAGTTTGTTAAAGGGACAGATTTCTGCTCTGTCTATTCTTTTACACAAACGTCTGGCAGAAGTTCCAGACATGCAGGCTTTTTGTCAGGCTTTAGCTAGGATTAAGCCTGTGTTTAAGACTGTTGCTCCGCCGTGGAGCTTAAACTTGGTTCTTAAAGTTCTTCAACTTTGAACCCCTTCATTCCATTGATATTAAACTTTTATCTTGGAAAGTTCTGTTTTTGATGGCTATTTCCTCGGCTCGAAGAGTCTCTGAGTTATCTGCCTTACATTGTGATTCACCTTATCTGATTTTCCATTCGGACAAGGTAGTTCTGCGTACTAAACATGGGTTTTTACCTAAGGTAGTTTCTAACAGGAATATCAATCAGGAGATTGTTGTTCCATCATTATGTCCTAATCCTTCTTCAAAGAAGGAACGACTTTTGCATAATCTGGACGTAGTCTCTGCCCTGAAGTTCTATTTACAGGCAACTAAAGATTTTCGTCAAACTTCTTCCCTGTTTGTCGTTTACTCTGGACAGAGGAGAGGTCAAAAAGCTTCGGCAACCTCTCTCTCCTTTTGGCTTCGTAGCATAATACGTTTAGCCTATGAAAGAATTACAGCTCATTCCACTAGAGCTGTGACTTCCACCTGGGCCTTTAAAAATGAGGCCTCTGTTGAACAGATTTGCAAGGCTGCGACTTGGTCTTCGCTTCACACCTTTTCAAAATTTTACAAATTTGACACTTTTGCTTCTTCGGAGGCTGTTTTTGGGAGAAAGGTTCTTCAGGCAGTGGTTCCTTCCGTTTAAGTTCCTGCCTTGTCCCTCCCATCATCCGTGTACTTTAGCTTTGGTATTGGTATCCCATAAGTAATGGATGACCTGTGGACTGAATACACTTAACAAGAGAAAACATAATTTATGCTTACCTGATAAATTTATTTCTCTTGTAGTGTATTCAGTCCACGGCCCGCCCTGTCTTTTTTAAGGCAGATCTAAATTTTAATTAAAACTCCAGTCACCACTGCACCCTATGGTTTCTCCTTTCTTGTCTTGTTTCGGTCGAATGACTGGATATGACATGTGAGGGGAGGAGCTATATAGCAGCTCTGCTTTGGGTGATCCTCTTGCAACTTCCTGTTGGGAAGGGAATATATCCCATAAGTAATGGATGACCCGTGGACTGAATACACTACAAGAGAAATAAATTTATCAGGTAAGTATAAATTATGTTTTATTGTTCTCTCTTCCCATCTATGTTCCTCATTCACTTCTCTCTTTTTAATCTTATCCTGCTAGTTTCCTCTCTCAACATTTTCCCCTCACATTTCTTACTCTCTCTCTCTTTATTGTGCCTATATTTTATTTTTCCCTGTCTATTTTTTGTCACTCTTATTAAAGGGTCATGAAACTCTAAAGTTTAATTATTCAGACAGGCAATTTGAAAAAGAAAAAAATCCAAAAAATAATTCTAGTTTACTATTTTGTTGTATTTACTTTTCTTGGTATCCTTTGTTAAAGTTCATACCTTATTAGACTCAGGAGCGTGCACTATATGGCAGTCTTGCATGTTTGTAACAGTGATGCTCGTTTGAGTTATGGTGAAAATAAAAGCATAAGATTAAAATCCTCCATTTCGTAAAAGTAAGAAGCCTAGAATTATTGTATAGAACATTAGCAAGTCTAGACATATATCCCTGCTTGCTTTCCCCCAGAAGTACTCTGCATACATTATTACCAATGTACCAGAGAACTCTGGGTAAGATATACAAATTAGATGCACAATATCTCATTATTTTTGCTCCCAATACTGTGTTCAACCACATCAATTCCCCTTTATGGGGTAGGTGCTGTATTATAAACCACTTCTGGATAACTTTTTCGAGTTTATTTACTCTCATCAGCAAAAGGATTTGCTGCTTGGTGAAACTTGTTTCCAGGGAAAAAGCAATGCTAATTTGAGTTATGGTGGAGATAAAAGCATGAGATTAAAATCCTCTATTTCATAAAAGTAAGAGTCATTAAATTATTGTATAGAAAATTAGCATATCTAGGCAAGTATTCCCGCTAATATGCAAACTAGATACAATATCTTATAATATGCTTTTTGCTTACAATACTGTGTTCTACCACAGCATTTCCCTTTAAGGGGTAGGTGCAGCAAAAAACATAATTTGCATATCTTACCTGGTGCATTGGTAACAATGTAATGGGGAAAAGCAAGCGGGGATACTTGCCTAGATTTGCTAATTTTCTATACAATAATGCTATGATTCTAACAATGTTATATATTGATGCAACACTGCTGCCATCTAGTACTCAAAGGTTTTTTACATTGTTACAAACATTGTTGTAAAACTGCTGCCATATGGTGCCCAAGAAATGTGCACACTCCTTAGCCCAGCAAAAATCACTCATCAAGTGAATGGGAAAGAGCACAGCCCATTTCAAAGTCTGGGATTGTTGTAAAATACTCTGTTTTACGTTTTTTCCACTTGAACATAAAATATATAAATGATATACTTGCTAACATTCTTATAAACTATATACTTTCCTAAGTATTCAACTTTAAACAGAGAGAAATATTTATTTTTAATGTAGAAATCATTGAGGGGATATATCATTTTTAAAATCAGTTTGCTGAGAAGTCACCCCATAATCTTTACAGGTGCAGTTCTTCCTGAATTCTTTGCTCAAGGTATTTAATCAGGTAGTCTATGCAAGCTGAGAGATGCTTCCCTTACAGAGTAATCAGGCTTTTTGGCAAATCAGTTTCTCACACAGGCTGTAACTTTTCATGATTTCATGGACAAATAATTAATCAAACATTTAATGTATTAGTTTATATTAAAACTTTGCTTTTAGAACACATATATACTGTATTCATACATACACACACACACACACATATTTATATATTTATATCCTGTTTGGAGACTACGCCCCTGACGGAGGTGTGTGAGAGCCTAAAAACAGTGAGCTGGGACACTGAGATCCCAGTAGGTGCTACTAAGCACGAGTGAGTGCTGACACACTTGTGAGTATCTTTCTACTGCCATTTGCAATGCACATTGCCTATACTATATCACACTAGGAGGCGCCCTTCTGTGTTTTGTTGTACTACCACAGATTCCTCTTTTGGACAGAGAAGCAATACAGTATTTTATGGGGGGTTTTCTATTTCTCCTTTTTGTGTGGTTTATGAAGGCTGAATTTATTGTGATTCACATACAGTACACAGGTTTTCAGTTAAAATATTTAGAAAGTATAGTTGCCCATTTTTTTGGTGTAAATATACAAACATATGAACCTTACAAAATGACAACTAATGAGAGCAAACTGTTAAGCACATACAATTATAGTCTTTAAAAAAAAAAATGAATTTTTAAGACTATGGGCTAGATTACAAGTTAGAGCGGGTGCGATATATCGTGCTCACACTAACTTGCATGTGTAATACAAGCTGAAGGTAAATGCGACCACATGAGTGTGACTTAAGTCCTAGCTCAAAGGGTTAGGGGTAAATAAAAATTTGTACCAAACACAACATAAAAACATTAAAATAAAGTGTTACACTCATATATACACTGTGTTTGACTGACTGGATAGTCTATAATGTATATATAGATATCTAAATATGTGTTTTATATGTACATATGAATATATGTGTATACATGTGTATACATGTGTATTTATGTATATATACTTTGGAGCCCTTTATACTTAAATACCTAAAAACAAGAAAAATAATTTTTATTCAATATGAATTATGTTTTTAACTGTAAATATTTTACATTGCAAATGTGCTAACTTTTTATTTTCAACTTGTTATTTGAATGTGTTAAAAGTTTACTGTCAGCAGTATTGGTGGTCAACCGTGAGAGATAAATACCGCTCCACTTGTAATCTGGCCGTATTTCAGTTAATAAAGGAAGAGTTGCACATCCACATTTATCATTCAATTTGGCCTTTGTCTACTTTTTGGCACATCAGATTTGACTGAAAATCGAAAACTAAGACATGACTTCGAGACTAGATACTTCACAAGGGTAATAGAGTCTTCCTGAATTCAAAATGTTGGGTCTAAGTGTTGGTGCAAAATCCTCACCACGAATCTAGAACTCCCATGGTATACCACAGCTATGGTTGTAATTCGTTTATTTTTTAAATTGCATTGTTAGCAGTTTGCCTTGGATGTGCAAGAATTTGTTATGGGCACCTCTCTTAAGACATTAATGGCAGGAACACCCACTAACAAAACTGCTGAAAATACAGGCAAAGGGATGCTCAAGTAATATTGAACATGGTCTTGCCTTTGCAAAGATGTCCCTTGGCAACCTCACTAGTGTCCTAGGAATCTAAGCTACTGTTTAGTTCTGTGATGGCTCTGCCCGTACTTTAAAGGGGGTTTATTTTTTAACGCAGTAGCCTAGGCCTTACTGTAAAGAAAAATACATATTTACAGAAATTTAGTAAAAAGCCCAAAAATAGAAATACAGTATTCAACATCAAATAGATAAAATGCCTTAGTATTCATCTCCATTCAGTTCTGCATTCCCTGCACAATGTTACACAGTAATGCACATGTACGTACTTACAGCCATATCAGTCATGACACAAGGAAATGACTCAATAGAAACATAAATATTTTGGCACTATATTAAATAAAATGAATTCAAACATGGAAAACTGAGTTTAAACGCTGAGATATTTTCTGTGTTCCTACAATTAAGGAATATTACAGTGACCTCTAGTGGTTTTTTGACTATAGCAAAACCATAATAAACTGAGATGTCAGTAAATAGAGCATGTTTCTACGCTGTATTTATTTTATAACAGGTACATATGTAATATAAAGTACACCTCCCATCTCTTCAATAACCAAATGCACCCACAAAGACTCAAGTAATCTTCATGATGCCTTACATTTGTATTTTAGCTATCTATCCACATAGAAAGTCTGGCACTCTCTTGCAAGCACACAGCTAGATTAAAAGCAAAATTGGCTCAGGACCACATCAATGTCTCTTCCTCCCTGGGTCCCTAACCTACTGCCACACAATGAATGCCTTACAACCAAACACACTGAGATACAAACAAGGGTTACAAGGTCCTTTGTAATTTCCCTAAACACGTACAAAACATGGAAACTGGACTGCGTACACATCCCATTACCCTGCATAACTCACCAGCACTCACAGCCAGCTTGCTAGCTTTCAATGATTCATGCAGTTAACCCCAGACAAGTCCGGGTGCAAAGCCTATTGGGAAAATTATATTTTCTTCTTAAATGGAAAGAGTCCACAGCTCCATTCATTACTTTTGGGAAATAAGAACCTGGTCACCAGGAGGAGGCAAAGACACCCCAGCCAAAGGCTTAAATACTCCTCCCACTCCCCTCATCCCCCAGTAATTCTTTGCCTTTCGTCCCAGGAGGTTGGCAGAGAAGTTCCAGATGTTTTTTCTTTTTATTATTTTATTTTTTCTATATTAATTTCTTTCATGTAATTAACAAGAGTCCATGAGCTAGTGACGTATGGGATATACATTCCTACCAGGAGGGGCAAAGTTTCCCAAACCTTAAAATGCCTATAAATACACCCCTCACCACACCCACAAATCAGTTTTTACAAACTTTGCCTCCAAGGGAGGTGGTGAAGTAAGTTTGTGCTAGATTCTACGTTGATATGCGCTCCGCAGCAAGTTGGAGCCCGGTTTTCCTCTCAGCGTGCAGTGAATGTCAGAGGGATGTGAAGAGAGTATTGCCTATTGAATGCAGTGATCTCCTTCTACGGGGTCTATTTCATAAGGTTCTCTGTTATCGGACGTAGAGATTCATCTCTTACCTCCCTTTTCAGATCGACGATATACTCTTATATTTACCATTACCTCTACTGATTCTCGTTTCAGTACTGGTTTGGCTTTCTACAAACATGTAGATGAGTGTCCTGGGGTAAGTAAGTCTTATTTTCTGTGACACTCTAAGCTATGGTTGGGCACTTTATTTATAAAGTTCTAAATATATGTATTCAAACATTTATTTGCCTTGACTCAGAATGTTCAACTTTCCTTATTTTCAGACAGTCCAGTCAGTTTCATATTTGGGATTATGCATTGAATTATCATATTTTTCTTACCTCAAAAATTTGACTTTTTTCCCTGTGGGCTGTTAGGCTCGCGGGGGCTGAAAATGCTTCATTTTATTGCGTCATTCTTGGCGCAGACTTTTTTGGCGCAAAAATTCTTTTCCGTTTCCGGCGTCATACGTGTCGCCGGAAATTACGTCATTTTTTTGACGTTATTTTGCGCCAAAAATGTCGGCGTTCCGGATGTGGCGTCATTTTTGGCGCCAAAAGCATTTAGGCGCCAAATAATGTGGGCGTCTTATTTGGCGCTAAAAAATATGGGCGTCGCTTTTGTCTCCACATTATTTCAGTCTCATTTTTCATTTGCTTCTGGTTGCTAGAAGCTTGTTATTTGGCATTCTTTCCCATTCCTGAAACTGTCTTATAAGGAATTTGATCTATTTTGCTTTATATGTTGTTTTTTCTCTTACATATTGCAAGATGTCTCACGTTGCATCTGAGCCAGAAGATACTACAGGAAAATCACTGCCTGCTGGATCTACCAAAGCTAAGTGTATCTGCTGTAAATTTTTGGTAGCTATTCCTCCAGCTGTTGTTTGTAATAATTGTCATGACAAACTTGTTAAAGCAGATAATATTTCCTTTAGTAATGTACCATTGCCTGTTGCAGTTCCCTCAACATCTAAGGTGCAGAATGTTCCTGATAACATAAGAGATTTTGTTTCTGAATCCATAAAGAAGGCTTTGTCTGTTATTTCTCCTTCTAGTAAACGTAAAAAGTCTTTTAAATCTTCTCTCTCTACAGATGAATTTTTAAATGAACACCATCATTCTGATTCTTTGGACTCTTCTGGTTCAGAGGATTCTATCTCAGAGATTGATGCTGATAAATCTTCATATTTATTTAAGATGGAATTTATTCGCTCTTTACTTAAAAAAGTACTAATTGCTTTAGAAATAGAGGATTCTAGTCCTCTTGATACTAATTCTATACGTTTGGATAAGGTTTTTAAAGCTCCTGCGGTTATTCCAGAAGTTTTTCCTGTTCCTAATGCTATTTCTGCAGTGATTTCCAAAGAATGGGATAAATTGGGTAATTCATTTACTCCTTCTAAACGTTTTAAGCAATTATATCCTGTTCCGCCTGACAGGTTAGAATTTTGGGACAAAATCCCTAAAGTTGATGGGGCTATTTCTACCCTTGCTAAACGTACTACCATTCCTACGTCAGATGGTACCTCGTTTAAGGATCCTTTAGATAGAAAAATTGAATCCTTTCTAAGAAAAGCTTATCTGTGTTCAGGTAATCTTCTTAGACCTGCTATATCATTGGCTGATGTTGCTGCAGCTTCAACTTTTTGGTTGGAAACCCTAGCGCAACAAGTAGCAAATCGTGATTCTCATGATATTATTATTCTTCTTCAGCATGCTAATAATTTTATCTGTGATGCCATTTTTTGATATTATTAGAGTTGATGTTAGGTTTATGTCTCTAGCTATCTTAGCCAGAAGAGCTTTATGGCTTAAGACTTGGAATGCTGATATGGCTTCTAAATCAACTCTACTTTCCATTTCTTTCCAGGGAAACAAATTATTTGGTTCTCAGTTGGATTCTATTATTTCAACTGTTACTGGTGGGAAAGGAACTTTTTTACCACAGGATAAAAAATCTAAAGGTAAAAACAGGGCTAACAATCGTTTTCGTTCCTTTCGTTTCAACAAAGAACAAAAGCCTGATCTTTCGTCCTCAGGAGCAGTTTCAGTTTGGAAACCATCTCCAGTCTGGAATAAATCCAAGCCTGCTAGAAAGGCAAAGCCTGCTTCTAAGTTCACATGAAGGTACGGCCCTCATTCCAGTCCAGCTGGTAGGGGGCAGGTTACGTTTTTTCAAAGAAATTTGGATCAATTCTGTTCACAATCTTTGGATTCAGAGCATTGTTTCAGAAGGGTACAGAATTGGTTTCAAGATGAGACCTCCTGCAAAGAGATTTTTTCTTTCCCGTGTCCCAGTAAATCCAGTGAAAGCTCAAGCATTTCTGAATTGTGTTTCAGATCTAGAGTTGGCTGGAGTAATTATGCCAGTTCCAGTTCCGGAACAGGGGATGGGGTTTTATTCAAATCTCTTCATTGTACCAAAGAAGGAGAATTCCTTCAGACCAGTTCTGGATCTAAAATTATTGAATCGTTATGTAAGGATACCAACGTTCAAGATGGTAACTGTAAGGACTATATTGCCTTTTGTTCAGCAAGGGAATTATATGTCCACAATAGATTTACAGGATGCATATCTGCATATTCCGATTCATCCAGATCATTTTCAGTTCCTGAGATTCTCTTTTCTAGACAAGCATTACCAATTTGTGGCTCTACCGTTTGGCCTTGCTACAGCTCCAAGAATTTTCGCAAAGATTCTCGGTGCCCTTCTGTCTGTAATCAGAGAACAGGGTATTGTGGTATTTCCTTATTTGGACGATATCTTGGTACTTGCTCAGTCTTTACATTTAGCAGAGTCTCATACGAATCGACTTGTGTTGTTTCTTCAAGATCATGGTTGGAGGATCAATTTACCAAAAAGTTCTTTGATTCCTCAAACAAGGGTAACCTTTCTGGGTTTCCAGATAGATTCAGTGTCCATGACTCTGTCTTTAACAGACAAGAGACGTCTAAAATTGATTACAGCTTGTCGAAACCTTCAGTCACAATCATTCCCTTCGGTAGCCTTATGCATGGAAATTCTAGGTCTTATGACTGCTGCATCGGACGCGATCCCCTTTGCTCGTTTTCACATGCGACCTCTTCAGCTCTGTATGCTGAACCAATGGTGCAGGGATTACACGAAGATATCTCAATTAATATCTTTAAAACCGATTGTTCGACACTCTCTAACGTGGTGGACAGATCACCATCGTTTAATTCAGGGGGCTTCTTTTGTTCTTCCGACCTGGACTGTAATTTCAACAGATGCAAGTCTCACAGGTTGGGGAGCTGTGTGGGGATCTCTGATGGCACAGGGAGTTTGGGAATCTCAGGAGGTGAGATTACCGATCAATATTTTGGAACTCCGTGCAATTTTCAGAGCTCTTCAGTTTTGGCCTCTTCTGAAGAGAGAATCGTTCATTTGTTTTCAGACAGACAATGTCACAACTGTGGCATACATCAATCATCAAGGAGGGACTCACAGTCCTCTGGCTATGAAAGAAGTATCTCGAATTTTGGTTTGGGCGGAATCCAGCTCCTGTCTAATCTCTGCGGTTCATATCCCAGGTGTAGACAATTGGGAAGCGGATTATCTCAGTCGCCAAACGTTGCATCCGGGCGAATGGTCTCTTCACCCAGAGGTATTTCTTCAGATTGTTCAAATGTGGGGGCTTCCAGAGATAGATCTGATGGCCTCTCATCTAAACAAGAAACTTCCCAGGTATCTGTCCAGATCCCGGGATCCTCAGGCGGAGGCAGTGGATGCATTATCACTTCCTTGGAAATATCATCCTGCCTATATCTTTCCGCCTCTAGTTCTTCTTCCAAGAGTAATCTCCAAGATTCTGAGGGAATGCTTGTTTGTTCTGCTAATAGCTCCGGCATGGCCTCACAGGTTTTGGTATGCGGATCTTGTCCGGATGGCATCTTGCCAACCATGGACTCTTCCGTTAAGACCAGACCTTCTGTCGCAAGGTCCTTTTTTCCATCCGGATCTGAAATCCTTAAACTTAAAGGTATGGAGATTGAACGCTTGATTCTTAGTCAAAGAGGTTTCTCTGACTCTGTGATTGATACTATGTTACAGGCTCGTAAATCTGTATCTAGAGAGATATATTATAGAGTCTGGAAGACTTATATTTCTTGGTGTCTTACTCATCATTTTTCTTGGTATTCTTTTAGAATTCCGAGAATATTACAATTTCTTCAGGATGGTTTAGATAAGGGTTTGTCCGCGAGTTCCTTGAAAGGACAAATCTCTGCTCTTTCTGTTCTTTTTCACAGAAAGATTGCTATTCTTCCTGATATTCATTGTTTTGTACAAGCTTTGGTTCGTATAAAACCTGTCATTAAGTCAATTTCTCCTCCATGGAGTTTGAATTTGGTTCTGGGAGCTCTTCAAGCTCCTCCGTTTGAACCTATGCATTCATTGGACATTAAATTGCTTTCTTGGAAAGTTTTGTTCCTTTTGGCCATCTCTTCTGCCAGAAGAGTTTCTGAATTATCTGCTCTTTCTTGTGAGTCTCCTTTTCTGATTTTTCATCAGGATAAGGCGGTGTTGCGAACTTCTTTTGAATTTTTACCTAAGGTTGTGAATTCCAACAACATTAGTAGAGAAATCGTGGTTCCTTCATTATGTCCTAATCCTAAGAATTCTAAGGAGAAATCGTTACATTCTTTGGATGTTGTTAGAGCTTTGAAATATTATGTTGAAGCTACTAAATCTTTCCGAAAGACTTCTAGTCTATTTGTCATCTTTTCTGGTTCTAGAAAAGGCCAGAAAGCTTCTGCCATTTCTTTGGCATCCTGGTTGAAATCTTTAATTCATCTTGCCTATGTTAATTCGGGTAAGACTCCGCCTCAGAGGATTACAGCTCATTCTACTAGGTCAGTTTCTACTTCCTGGGCGTTTAGGAATGAAGCTTCAGTTGATCAGATTTGCAAAGCAGCGACTTGGTCCTCTTTGCATACTTTTACTAAATTCTACCATTTTGATGTATTCTCTTCTTCTGAAGCAGTTTTTGGTAGAAAGGTACTTCAGGCAGTGGTTTCGGTCTGAATCTTCTGCTTATGTTTTTCATTAAACTTTATTTTGGGTGTGGATTATTTTCAGCAGGAATTGGCTGTCTTTATTTTATCCCTCCCTCTCTAGTGACTCTTGTGTGGAAAGATCCACATCTTGGGTATTCATTATCCCATACGTCACTAGCTCATGGACTCTTGTTAATTACATGAAAGAAAACATAATTTATGTAAGAACTTACCTGATAAATTCATTTCTTTCATATTAACAAGAGTCCATGAGGCCCACCCTTTTTTGTGGTGGTTATGATTTTTTGTATAAAGCACAATTATTCCAATTCCTTATTTTATATGCTTCGCACTTTTTTCTTATCACCCCACTTCTTGGCTATTCGTTAAACTGATTTGTGGGTGTGGTGAGGGGTGTATTTATAGGCATTTTAAGGTTTGGGAAACTTTGCCCCTCCTGGTAGGAATGTATATCCCATACGTCACTAGCTCATGGACTCTTGTTAATATGAAAGAAATGAATTTATCAGGTAAGTTCTTACATAAATTATGTTTTTTCTCATGGAGGGTTCAACTCTTCGACAAGAAACGGGAGTTTTAAGTAGTCCTGTCAGTCTCTCGTGTGAGGGCTTGGGCGAAAGTGAGTGTCCAGAGATGCAGGGGGAGCTTCCCCTGTGACACCATCCCGACTCGTATTCACAGCTCCCTTTCAGCACTTGGCGTTGTCGAACTTCGCTTCGCTACCTGCTGTCCTCTCTCAAGTCCATGGTGGAGGCGATGCTACTATTTGTCACACTTGAAGGGCCGTGTTCCTGTTCCACAGCGTGGATTACGGTAAGATCATTTCATTTACCTTCTCTGATTGCAGTGTAACAAATTTGTTTGGTAAAATTCAGGGTATCAGTGTGACGCCTTAAGTATCTTGGAATCAAGGGTTAATATCTCCTGAGGGGGATTATTGAACAGGGGAGGGGTTTAATCATATTTTTATTATGTGATTTAACCTGCTTATGTGTAGTGTTTTTCTCTAGTAAGGTGTATCCAGTCCACGGATCATCCATTACTTATGGGATATTCTCATTCCCAACAGGAAGTTGCAAGAGGACCCACAGCAAAGCTGTTATATAGCTCCTCCCCTTCCTACCATATCCAGTCATTCTCTTGCAACTCTCAACGCGCAGGGAGGTTGTTAGAGGAAAGTGGTGAAAAATAGTTAGTTTATTTTCTTCAATCAAAAGTTTGTTATTTTCTATAGTACCGGAGTTGTGCTATTGTTTCTCAGGCAGACATAGAAGAAGAATCTGCCTGAATTTTTCTATGATCTTAGTAGATTGTAACTAAGATCCATTGCTGTTCTCACACATGTCTGAGGAGTGAGGTAACTTCAGAGGGAGAATGGCGTGCAGTTTATTCTTCTATCAGGTATGTGCAGATATGATTTTTTTCTAGGATTGGAAATGCTAGAAAATGCTGCTGATTCCTGATAAATGTAAGTTAAGCCTGAATACAGTGATTTAATAACGACTAGTATCATGCTTACTCTCAGGGGTATTACCCTTATAGATATGCTATATAAAACGTTTGCTGGCATGTTTAATCGTTTTTTATATATGCTTGGTGATAAAACTTATTGGGGCCTATTTTTTTTCCACATGGCTGGCTGTATTTTTGCCTAGAAACAGTTTCCTGAGGCTTTCCACTGTTGTAATATGAGTGGGAGGGGCCTATTTTAGCACTTTATTGCGCAGTTAAAATTACAGACTGAGGCATCCAGTTTTCCTTAGGAGTCCCCTGAATGCTACAGGACATCTCTAAAGAGCCTAAAATCGTTTATTGGGGAAGGTAGGAGCCACAGTAAAGCTGTGGCACTTTGCTGGGACTGTTAAAAAACGTCTATGTCGTTTTTTTGATCCGTTTTTTGAACTAAGGGGTTAATCATCCATTTGCAAGTGGGTGCAATGCTCTGTTAGCCTATTACATACACTGTAAAAATTTCGTTTGTGTAACTGCCTTTTTTCACTGTTTTTCAAATTTGGACAAAATTTGTTTCTCTTAAAGGCACAGTACCGTTTATTTATATTGCTTGTTAACTTGAATTAAAGTGTTTTCCAAGCTTGCTAGTCTCATTGCTAGTTTGTATAAACATGTCTGAAATAGAGGAAACTCCTTGTTCATTATGTTTAAATCCATGGTGGAACCCCCTCTGAGAATGTGTACCAAATGCACTGATTTCACTGTAAGCAATAAAGATCATATTATGTCTTTGCAAAATTTATCACCAGAGGATTCTGATGAGGGGGAAGTTATGCCGACTAACTCTCCCCACGTGTCAGATCCTTTGACTCACGCTCAAATGGCGCCAAGTACATCAAGGGCACCTATAGCGTTTACTTTACAAGACATGGCGGCAGTCATGGATAATACCCTGTCAGCGGTATTAGCCAGACTACCTGAGTTTAGAGGTAAGCGAGATAGCTCTGGAGTTAGACGAAATGCAGAGCATACTGACGCTTTAAGATCCATGTCTGATACTGCCTCACAATATGCTGAAGCTGAAGAAGGAGAACTTCAGTCTGTGGGTGATGTTTCTGACTCAGGCAGAGTACCTGATTCTGATGTTTCTACATTTAAATTTAAGCTTGAACACCTCCGCGTGTTACTAAAGGAGGTTTTAGCTGCTCTGAATGACTGTGACACAATTGCAGTGCCAGAGAAATTGCGTAGACTGGATAAATACTTTGCAGTGCCGGTGTGTACTGATGTTTTTCCAATACCTAAAAGGTTTACAGAAATTATTACTAAGGAATGGGATAGGCCAGGTGTGCCGTTCTCTCCACCTCCTATTTTTAGAAAAATGTTTCCAATAGACGCCACCACACGGGACTTATGGCAGACAGTCCCTAAGGTGAAGGGAGCAGTTTCTACTTTAGCAAAGCGGACTACTATCTGTGCTTTTTCAGATCCAATGGACAAAAAATTAGAGGGTTACCTTAAGAAAATATTTTGTCAACAAGGTTTTATCCTTCAGCCCCTTGCATGCATTGCCCCTGTCACTACTGCTGCGGCGTTCTGGTTTGAGTCTCTGGAAGAGGCCTTACAGGTAGCGACTCCATTGGATGCCATACTTGGCAAACTTAGGGCACTTAAGCTAGCCAATTCTTTTGTTTCTGATGCCATTGTTCATTTGACTAAACTAACGGCTAAGAATTCTGGTTTTGCTATACAGGCGCGCAGAGCGCTATGGCTTAAATCATGGTCAGCTGACGTGACTTCCAAATCTAAGCTGCTTAACATTCCCTTCAAGGGGCAGACCTTATTCGGGCCTGGTTTGAAGGAGATCATTGCTGATATCACTGGAGGAAAAGGTCATGCCCTTCCTCAGGACAGGTCCAAATCCGGGGCCAAACAGTCTAATTTTCGTGCCTTTCGAAACTTCAAGGCAGGTGCGGCATTAACCTCCTCTAATGCAAGACAAGAGGGAACTGTTGCTCAATCCAAAGCGGTCTGGAAGCCAAACCAGACCTGGAACAAAGGTAAGCAGGCTAAAGAACCTGCTGCTGCCTCCAAGACAGCATGAAGGAACGGCCCCCTATCCGGTAACGGATCTAGTGGGGGGCAGACTTTCACTCTCCGCCCAGGCGTGGGCAAGAGATGTTCAGGATCCCTGGGCGTTGGAAATTATATCCCAGGGATATCTTCTGGACTTCAAAGCTTCTCCCCCAAAAGGGAGATTTCACCTTTCACAATTATCTGCAAACCAGATAAAGAGAGAGGCATTCTTACACTGTGTACGAGACCTCCTAGTTATGGGAGTGATCCATCCAGTTCCAAAAGAGGAACAAGGACAGGGTTTTTACTCAAATCTGTTCCCAAAAAAGAGGGAACATTCAGACCAATTTTGGATCTAAAGATCTTAAACAAATTCCTCAGGGTTCCATCATTCAAGATGGAAACTATCCGTTCCATCCTGCCTATGATCCAGAAGGGTCAATATATGACTACAGTGGATCTAAAGGATGCTTACCTTCACATTCCGATACACAAAGATCATCATCGGTTTCTCAGGTTTGCCTTTCTAGACAGGCATTACCAGTTTGTAGCTCTTCCCTTTGGGTTAGCTACAGCCCCAAGAATTTTTACAAAGGTTCTAGGGTCGCTTCTAGCGGTCCTAAGGTCGCGGGGCATAGCAGTAGCACCTTATTTAGACAACATCCTGATACAGGCATCAAATTTCCAAATTGCCAAGTCTCATACGGACGTAGTACTGGCATTTCTGAGGTCGCATGGGTGGAAAGTGAACGAGGAAAAGAGTTCTCTATCCCCACTCATGAGAGTTTCCTTTCTAGGGACTCTGATAGATTCTGTAGAAATGAAAATTTACCTGACGGAGTCCAGGTTATCAAAGCTTCTAAATTCCTGCCGGGTTCTTCATTCCATTCCGCACGCTTCAGTGGTTCAGTGTATGGAAGTAATCGGCTTAATGGTAGCGGCAATGGACATAGTGCCGTTTGCACGCTTACATCTCAGACCGCTGCATCTATGCATGCTCAGTTAGTGGAACGGGGATTACACAGATTTGTCCCCTCAACTGAATCTGGACCAAGAGACCAGGGATTCTCTCCTCTGGTGGCTATCTCGGGTCCATTTGTCCAAAGGTATGACCTTTCGCAGGCCAGATTGGACAATTGTAACAACAGATGCCAGCCTTCTAGGTTGGGGTGCAGTCTGGAACTCCCTGAAGGCTCAGGAATTGTGGACTCAGGAGGAGTCTCTCCTTCCAATAAATATTCTGGAACTAAGAGCGATATTCAATGCTCTTCAGGCTTGGCCTCAGTTAGCAACTCTGAGGTACATCAGATTTCTGTCGGACAACATCATGACTGTGGCTTACATCAACCATCAAGGGGGAACAAGAAGTTCCCAAGCGATGTTAGAAGTCTCAAAGATAATTCGCTGGGCGGAGTTTCACTCCTGCCATCTATCAGCTATCCATATCCCAGGTTTAGAGAACTGGGAGGCGGATTTTCTAAGTCGACAGACTTTTCATCCGGGGGAGTGGGAACTCTATCCGGAGGTGTTTGCACAAGTGATTCATCGCTGGGGCAAACCAGAACTGGATCTCATGGCATCTCGACAGAATGCCAAGCTTCCTTGTTACGGATCCAGGTCCAGGGACCCCAGGGCGACGCTGATAGATGCTCTAGCAACGCCCTGGTCTTTCAACCTGGCTTATGTGTTTGCACCGTTTCCTCTGCTCCCTCGACTGATTGCCAAGATCAAGCAGGAGAGAGCATCAGTGATTTTAATAGCGCCTGCGTGGCCACGCAGGACCTGGTATTCAGACCTAGTGGACATGTCATCCTTTCCACCATGGACTCTGCCTCTGAGACAGGACCTTCTACTTCAGGGTCCTTTCCTCCATCCAAATCTAATTTCTCTGAGACTGACTGCATGGAGATTGAACGCTTAATTTTATCAAAGCGTGGCTTCTCCGAGTCAGTCATTGATACCTTAATACAGGCACGAAAGCCTGTCACCAGGAAAATTTATCATAAAATATGGCGTAAATATCTTTATTGGTGTGAATCCAAGGGCTACTCATGGAGTAAGGTCAGGATTCCTAGGATATTATCCTTTCTCCAAGAAGGCTTGGAAAAAGGTTTGTCAGCTAGTTCCTTAAAGGGACAGATTTCTGCTCTATCTATTCTTTTGCACAAGCGTCTGGCAGATGTTCCAGACGTGCATTTTGTCAGGCTTTAGTCAGAATCAAGCCTGTGTTTAAACCTGTTGCTCCACCATGGAGCTTAAATTTGGTTCTTAAGGTTCTTCAAGGAGTCCCGTTTGAACTTCTTCATTCCATTGATATAAAACTTTTATCTTGGAAAGTCCTTTTTTTGGTAGCTATTTCCTCGGCTCGTAGAGTCGCCGAGTTATCTGCCTTACAATGTGATTCTCCTTATCTAATTTTTCATTCTGATAAGGTAGTCCTGCGTACCAAACCTGGGTTTTTACCTAAGGTGGTATCTAACAAGAATATCAATCAAGAGATTGTTGTTCCATCCTTGTGTCCCAATCCTTCTTCAAAGAAGGAACGTCTATTACACAATTTGGACGTGGTTCGTGCTTTAAAGTTTTACTTACAAGCTACTAAGGATTTTCGACAAACATCTGCTTTGTTTGTTATTTACTCTGGTCAGAGGAGAGGTCAAAAGGCTTCGGCAACCTCTCTTTCTTTTTGGCTAAGAAGCATAATACGCTTAGCCTATGAGACTGCTGGACAGCAGCCCCCTGAAAGGATTACAGCTCATTCTACTAGAGCTGTGGCTTCCACCTGGGCCTTTAAAAATGAGGCCTCTGTTGAACAGATTTGCAAGGCGGTTACTTGGTCTTCGCTTCATACTTTTTCAAAATTTTACAAATTTGATACTTTTGCTTCTTCGGAGGCTATTTTTGGGAGAAAGGTTTTACAGGCAGTGGTACCTTCCGTTTAAGTTCCTGTCTTGTCCCTCCCTTCATCCGTGTAATTTAGCTTTGGTATTGGTATCCCACATAAGTAATGGATGATCCGTGGACTGGATACACCTTACTAGAGAAAACACAATTTATGCTTACCTGATAAATTTATTTCTCTAGTGGTGTATCCAGTCCACGGCCCGCCCTGTCATTTTAAGGCAGGTTATTTTATATTTAAACTACAGTCACCACTGCACCCTATGGTTTCTCCTTTCTCTGCTTGTTTTCGGTCGAATGACTGGATATGGTAGGAAGGGGAGGAGCTATATAACAGCTTTGCTGTGGGTCCTCTTGCAACTTCCTGTTGGGAATGAGAATATCCCATAAGTAATAGATGATCCGTGGACTGGATACACCACTAGAGAAATAAATTTATCAGGTAAGCATAAATTGTGTTTTTCTGGCTCTTGACTTGGAACATATAGTTTTTCGAGGTGACGCAACCTTACGGTTGGGCGCGCTTTTTTTGGACTGTGCGGTTCACCTGGTGACCGGGCGTTTTACGTCCGTATCTCCTATTTCCGCATTCCTGTCTGTGTGGCATTTGAGTAATAGTCTGCTGCAGTCTGGTTCTCAGGAGGTGGTGAGTGCCCAAGTCATTGGGGGTGTCTGGTGCCGTTTTTATTTTGTTTTATAGTCCACTTTTGAGTATCCAACTATGGAGGATACTGATGTTGAATCGGATCAACTTTCTGGGTCAGACTCCTCGTCCTGTGATGAGTGTGAATCGGACCCTTGGACACAGGTCCATCAGTTATGTTCCTCAGGCCGTTCTAGAGCTCCTTGTTTCTCGAGCTCGGGGATTCAAGAGACTGCTGAGCCTTCCGCCTCGGGGGGCCCTGTCCTCCAGGAGGCGAGTTCCCTACCGCTCCCTTCTAATACTACACATGCTGGTAACCCAAGTTATGTATTTCCCTCTTTGGATAGGAGTCTGTTCCCCCCGGAGGTGGTGGTGCGTTTTCGTTTCTACATCCTTTTGATGCTGGCTCGACTGCAGAGTCCGGATGTTTGTTCGCGATTGTGCTCGTGCCCAATTATCCCGGGACTCTCGGCCCTGGGAGGACATATGCAGCTCCCTGAGGGAGTAACCTTTCCAGAGTGCTGTGTTTTTCGTTACAAGCGGGCTCGCCTTAGTGTCTTCCTCAGACATGTTTTCGGATTACTGGGGGACCCTACCCTTATGTGTTATGGGACTTGGTAGCTTTTTTCTTCGAATGACACAACCTTGTTAAGACATGGGGAGAGATGGTATATCTCCTCTAAGTCTTGTTTTTGAGATCCTTCCCAGTTTGGTAGAACAGGTTTTCCATTAGCTGGGTCCTGCCGGCCTTCTGTTCATTTTTTTGGGCGTTAACCTTCGGGTTGCCTGTTTTTATTTTGTCCGGTTGGATGATTTTTTGTTTTCCTTATAATAGTTCCTGTGGGAACTCTTTTTTTCTGGGATCGATACTCATGTTTTTTGCTTCTAGTGAAGTTGTTAGGAACTCGTTAGATTCATGTTAATCTGTTAACTATTTTCTTCCTCTCTCTGAGAGTAGAATTAGTCTGCTTGGATCAAGTCTGCGGTCACAGGACTTTTTCAGACACGTGGCGGTTATTGGCCTAGCTGGGCTGGTAGGGCGCCGATTTCTCACAATAATGTTTGTGTTATTTTGCTTCTAGTTAAACATTTACCAGGACTCTCGGGTCCGAGTGGTTCATGGGAGTGTTTTGGGTTTTTATAACCATCTCTCGGGTAACCAGTCAGCAAAATTGCTGCGTCTTTCTCCGTTGTTCCCGCCTTTTGGGAAGCTGGAGTATTCCTACCACGTGGTGCGAAGGATAGAGGCCCTAGCGCCTGTTTGTCATGATCCAGCCTAGAATTGAACCTGGGAACTGTTTCTATTTCTGCTGCTGTTCTTTCCCAGCCTGCTGACTTACCTCTTCGCCACCAGATGGTTTGGTCACAGGCTGAGAATATTGGTTTTCTGTTTGCTGCAACTTTGGCTCTCTAGCTCCACCTGCTGAAACAAATCATATAATGAGCAGCCTACTATATTAGGTAGGTTTGCTTTTAGTTCTAGGCCTTGACATTGAGTGCTGCACTCTGACAGAGCCTCTGGTCCTGAATCCTGTTTGAATACAGATTTGTTGGATTTCCTGGTGCCTGATTACTGCTTCATTTTGAGACAACTTTTCTGGATTTTCCCTTGGCACTGTGTTTTGTTTCTGGATTGATTTGATGGCAATTGATCTTGGCTAATTCTCTGATATTTCCTAAGGACTGTCTCAGGTACTTTTGCTTGCTTGTTACCTGTTACTACAGAGTTCCAGTCTGCAGTCTATACAAGTGTCCTGCCTGTTATTACAACGATCTGCATTCCTGCCTGTTACTACAAAGTTACCAGTCTACAGCCAATGCAAGTATCTTGCCTGTTATTACAACGATCTGCATTCCTGCCTGTTACTGCAGAGTTCCAGTTTACAGCATATGCACGTATCCTGCCTGTTATTATAAAGTTACCTGATTACAGCATCTCTTCATATCCTGCCTGTTACTGCCAAGTTTTAGTCTACAGCATATCTACGTATCCTGTCTGCTATTGCCAAGTTTCTTGTCTACAGTTTATTTACATTTTTGCCTGCTTTAAGACTGTCTAACCACAGAGACTTTTACTTTTATCTAGTTTGCATCTCTCTGCATTGCTAATTAACTTATCAATAAAACCTTCACATTTATTTTCTAAAACCCTTGTACCAGTTAATTATGCCAAAAAGGAAAGACTCACGCAGACAAAACGCACCTTTAACCCCAGAACCTGACACCTCTGCACAACAGCTCCCAACACCTGAACCTTGAAGAGTGTAACACTGTTTGTCCGTCAGGGTGGTTTGTAGCCTTTTGGAGGCTTTGGAATTTGTCCTTTTAGGTCGTGGACGTGGACTATCTCTGTTTCTCCTTGGGGACAGGTCACCTTCGGGGATCTGGTTTCCCTTCGGGAGTTACTGTTTTCCTCTTAAGGGCTGACAGTGTAATCTGGAATCTATAGGTCCTAATGAACTTTCTCATGTGGTTTAAGGTTTACTGCTTAAGTGGCACCCACAACCACGTATTTCTGCCCTTTGGTTTATCCTGAGGGGTGTAGAGTCCTGCAGTGTTCTGTGGGTAGCTTGTCCTCACTGTCCCCTTGTTTCTGGGGTTTGTGACTAGCTAGAAGGCTAGATCAGAATGCTATACTCGGAAGGTGCTCGGCATCGTGGTAACCTGATGGGTTACAGTTTTGATTAACGGTGAGGTGTGTTCGGCCTTCCCTCCTTCGGGTAGTTTTACGAGGTGGCACTTGATCCCTTGTAGGGGCTTAGCCGCCCTGTTCAAGCACATTCGTTGTCATGTTGCTTAATTGACTGCTTATCGGGCATCTTTTTACGTCCTTGAGAGTCCTTGCTATTTTGGAGCATTGGTTTTCGGTGAGGGGGTCCCTTCCCTTTGGTTTGGGACTTGCAGAGCTGTTGCTCTAGTTATCCGGATGTTCCCTGGGAGGTCTATCGGCCTCTCGGACCAGGGATTCCTGTTCCTGCATGATGGTTTAGTTTAACCTTTTTAGGACACGGGTGACTTATCCTGATCTTCCGGTTGTTGAGGAGTTGTTCTCGGCTCCTATTTTTGGATCCCGCCTTGGGATGTTTCCGGATGTAAGATCCTAGGTCGGACCTGGGAGTTTTAGCATTCCGGGTTCCTCATCCTTGTTCTGGCTTTTTCTTTGGGCCAGCTTTTGCAGGAGCCGGGTAACTGTGGTTCCCTGGGGTCAGCTGCATTTTGTCCCTTATTGGTGGCAGTTCCTTGCAAGGGCAAGGTTTTTCTTTCCGCGCCTGAGAGGAGCACTGAATCGATGTGGTTTTCTCTGTGGGACTCTTCTGTGATCCAGTAGAGTGACCTTGTTTTCTCCCGGTTTCTTCCTTGACATTCCTGTTCCTTGGGCAGGTGTCTCTCGATGCTCTCGTTTCTGGGGGTTTCCTATCTTTCTCTTCTCTCTTTGGAGGTGTTGTTTCTTTGTGGGAACTCTATGGTGGTCTTTTCTTCGGTCAGGCTATTGGCCGACGTTGAGACTTTAGTTGGTTGGCTCACAAGTTTTCTTTGGATCTCGTGCCTTCTTGAGTGTCTACTCTTTCGCTTTTTTGGGTTGGTCCTTGGCTACCTTATTTCCCCGCTCAGATCTGCCATTGTTTGGGCTGGTCCGGCTGGGGTACGATCTGAGATCGGTTGTTCGTTTGCAGGTCTTTGGGGGGCCAGTGGACTTTGGTTAGTCCGGCGCCTTAGTTTGCCTGGTAGGTGCCCTCTGTCGGGGAGGGCGGGCAATTTGGTATTTACCTTGTTGGCAGTTTTCCTGGCGGATATATTGGAATTGTGCAAAGGACGGTGAGTTTCTGGACTCAGACAATTTTTACTGGGTTCCTCCCGTATTACTCAGTTTTTTCTGCACCCGATGTCGAGGACTTGGGTTTTCAGCTGTCATTTTTGATGCTTCTGTACGATCCTTGGGCTCTTATTGTCTAAGGGAGATTGTTCCTTTAGAGGATCTTTATACCTTTTGGGTATATTGTTGGCTTCCCTTATCCTTTTCTTTCTGGGGATTTGGGTTTTTTGTACTAGTACAGGGAGTGTGGTACTGCCTATGGGGCGACGGTCCTTTTGGAGGAGTCTTCGTTCAGTGGGTCTGCTTGGGATCTCTGGTTGGGCTTTCGGACTGTCTATGAGTCTGTGTCCTTGGGAGCCTTTTTCACTCTTAATTTTCTGCCCGGCTCTGAAGTAGCGGGGTTGGGGATGGTTTGTGTTTTTCTGGCTTGGTGCCCTCAGAATGGGCCGCCTATTGTACCCTCCCCGTTTTTGCTATCAGTGTCCTCTTTAGCTTGGGTATTGTTTTCCCTAAAGGAATGAATGCAGCTGTGGACTCTTTCCATTTAAGAAGAAAAACATAAATTATGGTTACCTGATAATATCCTTTTCTTCTGATGGAAAGAGTCCACAGCTCCCCACCCATAATTTTATGTGGGGCGTCCTTATTATTCTTCTGGCACCTTTCACCCTGATGTTTCTTCTACTGTTCCTTGTTCCTCAGCAGAATGACTGGGGGATGAGGGGAGTGGGAGGGGTATTTAAGCCTTTGGCTGGGTGTCTTTGCCTCCTCCTGGTGGCCAGGTTCTTATTTCCCAAAAGTAATGAATGCAGCTGTGGACTCTTTCCATCTGAAAAAAAGAAAATTATCAGGTAAGCATAATTTGTTATTTATGTATATACAGTTTCTGAAAACATTAAGAGATCGCTCCAGCATTATCAGTTTCTCTGGTTTTACTATTTATAGGTATGTGTTTGAGTAAAATGAACATGTTTGTGTTATTCTATAAACTACTGACAACATATCACTGAAATTCAAAATACTATTATTATATTATATATACTTTTGTTGTGGTCATCACTATCCTATTGCAATAGGACCAGCTGGATGGCAAAAACAGTGCTAGGAGGATCTCAAAAGTAATTGGATTTTACTGTTGTTCATGCCAAAGAGTGGAAAAGAAAAGTTTTGAGTGAGGAAAAGAAGACTTCAATTCTGGCTTTACTGGCAGAGGAATACAGTGAGCATCGGGTTGCTTCCATCCTTAAAATTTCAAAGACAGTGGTTTATAAGAATAAGGTCAAGCAGCAGATATTGGGGACAACAAAGCTACGGTAGAGGCCCAAGCTAAAGTGACAAAAAATAAAAAAAGTAAAATTACAGAAAAAAATAAACAAAACTATCCAAAATAAAAAATTAAAACCTAAACTAATACCCCTATAAAAATAAAAAATCCCCCCCAAATAAAAACACCCCCTAATCTAATACTAAACTACCAATAGACCTTAACATGGCCTTTTGTAGGGCATTGCCCTAAGTTAAACAGCTCTTTTACTTCCAAAAATGACAAATTACCCCCTAACAGTAAAACCCCCCACCCACTAAACCCCCCAAAATAAAAAACCTAACACTAAAAAAAAACTTAACTACCCATTGCCCCTAAATGGGCATTTGTATGGGTATTGCCCTTAAAAGGGCATTCAGCTCTTTTACTGCCCTTAAAAGGGCAATCGTCACTTTTCCAGCCCAAAAAACCCTAATCTAAAAAAAAAAAAAAAGCCTAAGACTCAAATAGGTACTCACCGTTCCTGAAGTCCGGCGGAGAAGGTCTTCTTCCAGGCGGCTCCATCATCTTCTATCTTTATCCGGAAAGAAGGTGGAGCGGAGCAGAGGTGCAGAGCTGTCTTCCTCGATGCGTGGATCCTCGGCGGCATGGAGGCTCCTCTTTATCCAATGTCCGTTGTACACTGAAGATTGAATGCAAGGTATTGCAATCAATTTGGGGTACCTTGCATTCCTATTGGCTGAAATTTTGAAATCCACCAATAGGATTAGAGCTTTTCAAATCAGCCAATAAGATTTCAGTGGCTCTCATCCTATTGGCTGATTTCAAAATTTCAGCCAATAGGAATGCAAGGTACCCCAATAAATATGGGGTACCTTGCATTCAATCTTCAGTGTGCGACGGACAATCGCATGAAGAGGAGCCTCCACGCCGCTGAGGACTGCCGCCGCTGAGAACCGCCACTAAGGATCCACACATCGGGGGAAGCCAGCTCCGCACCTCTGCTCCGCGCCGCCTTTGCTCCGGATGAAGACAGAAGATGATGGAGCCGCCTGGAAGAAGACCTTCTCTGCCGGACTTCAGGAACGGTGAGTACCTATTTGGGGATTAGGGATTTAATAGACTGGAAAAGAGCTGATTGCCCTTTTTAGGGCAGTAAAAGAGCTGAATGCCCTTTTAAGGGCCCTGCCCATACAAATGTCCCTTTAGGGGCAATGGGTAGTTTTTTGTTTTTTTTTAGTGTTAGTTTTTTTTATTTTTGGGGGCTTTTACTGTTAGGGGGGACTTAGTATTTTTTAAATGTAAAAGAGCTGTTTAACCTAGAGCAATACCCTACAAAAGGCCCTTTTAAGGGCTATTGGTAGTTTAGTTTAGGGAGCTTTTTATTTTCATAGGGTTAGGTTTAATTTTTTTTATTTATGATAATTTTGTTTATTTTTTTCTGTAGTTTTTTTAATTTTTTTTGTAATTTTAGATTTTTTTTTGTAATTTAATGTTAGGTTTTATTTAAGTGTAACTTAGTATTGGGGTTTATTTAGGGGGTGTTAGGTAAGGGGGCTTAGTAATTAGTTATTTGCGTTGTGGGGTTGGCGGTTTAGGAGTTAATAGGTTAATTAGGTTTATTGCTATGGGGGGTTGGCGGTTTAGGAGTTAATAGGTTAATTAGGTTTATTGTGATGTGGGGGTTTGTTGGTTTAGGGGTTAATTAGGTTAAATTGCGATGTGGGGTGTTGGCGGTTAAGGGGTTAATATTTTATTTACGTTATTTGCGGATTAGGGGTTAATTACTTTATTATTTTGCGATGTGGGGGTTGGCGGTTTCGGTGTTTGTTAATAGTTCGTGCGAGAGGTTAGGTTTTTTTTTGTTATACTTCGTGCGGGCGGTTACGTGTTTTTTATTTTTTGCGGGAGGTTAGTTTTTTTTGTTATACTTCGTGCAGGCGGTTACGTGTTTGTTTTTTTAAAGGCTTCGGGTTTGCCTACGGTGCATCCAGGTGGATTCCGAAAATGGCAGGGTGGTGAAAGAATCCACCGATGGATTCTTTTGGCAGTACGCGCAGCCAACATTCTTTTGAGGATGCATGCACAACTGGTGACACCGACAGACGCGTTACAAACGCGATTATAGTATAGCTATATGGATGGATATAATATATATATATATACAGGTATACCTCACTTTACAGCGCTTCACTTTACAGGGATTCGCTAATACAGCGCTTTGTGGAGCTGAAGTTCAACCTCCAAGGATTTTGAAACAGTGCTGTAAATCATTGTGAGATTGCGAGAAAAGTGACTGGCACCATTTTGTTATGCTTAGTTCACTCTGTTAACTGCATTGCAGTGCAATCTGTGTCTCAGTGCTATAGTCTGGCAAATTTTACTACAGTAATTGTCACTATTTTGCAGGTACAGTATTTATTGAATACCAATTGAATACTTGCTGTGCCAGTGTTAAACTAAACTTAGCACTATTGCACCCCTAATATATGTTAGTTCAAACATGTTTTTAAGATTTTAAACACTGAAAAGAAAGCTAAAACTGCCTTGTTTCACTTTAAGGCGGTTTTCACTTTACAGCGGGGCTCCGGTCCCTAACCCGCTGTATGAGCGGGGTATACCTGTATATCCATCCATCCACACACACACACATACATGAACCAACATATACATACCAGTGAGATGTAAATATGAATGAGAATAAAAATAAACATTTAATTTTACCATAAATAAGTACTTGGTCAGTTTCCTCATTGACAGTTTTTAATGTATTCGTACCAAGACTATGTCTTTATGTGATCCCTGCTTTGGAATCTCTTTTCATCTGCTTGTAGTATTGGCAGCTATTGCTATTTGGTTTATACAGCTGACTTATATTAGGAGACTGTGGGCTATTTTCTACCACATTGAATGTCATTCATCTTTAATAAGCTATATAAATAAATCATTTTCCACGCTAAACTTGTTTTTATTTTAAGCTGCATATTTGTTTGCAATATTACAAACTTTACATATTGTGGTGTGCTATCAAGGCTGTCTCTATAACCAGACTTAAAATATTCCAGTATTTTTGTGTTTTGTGCTTCCAAGCAAGAAAAAATATGAAATTTTTTTTTGTTTCCATTGCTTGCACAGAATCAGCATGGTAAGCTTTTACTGTTTATGGTTGGCCCATACAGTAAAAAGTAGCCCTTCCCTATATTTGTGTTGCTTATCTATAGACTCACTGTAGTATTACTCTCTGTAGGTCATGTGACATTCTCTTCCTTAGTTACAGACAACTCTGTGTTACATCTTTTGAAATACAATATGTTACTTGTCCTTTCCCCCCTAAAATTGTAATTTACAGTCGTGCAGGAAAATACTATAGGTAAGTTATTGGGATGAAAAGCTATATGTGCAACCTTCTTGTTTTCCATTAGTGACATCTTTTAAAGCTGGATTAGTTCATTGTCTGCATATACTATCACTTCTGGCAAGGTATATTTCATTGTAAAAGTACTTTGTTTTTATTTGCTATCATCTTTCTAAAGATTCTAGGGTTATATACTTGCTTTGAGTTTACTGTAAAAATTACTTCTAAGTAATCATCCAGTAGCTAAAGATTTACATTGAATGAATATATATGCACATTATATATACATATATAAAGTAAAAGTCAAAATTTTGCTCAGTGCTGTTGGTATCCTTTGTTAAAAAGATTAATCCAAGGTGAGCTCAGGAGCATGCACGTGTTTTTTAAACTATCTGACAGCAGTGTCTACAACAATGTTTATAGCAGTATTATGCATAGTTGCAAACACTGCTGCCATAGAATGCCCAGGATACATGAACGCTCATCAGATCCAAACGGCCGACCTAGGTTTACTCTTCAAGAACAATGCAAACTTGATAATAAAACTGCATGTTCATTCCATTACCATTAAAGTGCCAGTAAACCTAAAAAATAATGTTATATAATTCTGCACAAAGTGCAGAATTATATAACATTATATTAGTGCTAGTTTTTTATTCCATAATATATCCGGTGATTTTTTTATTACAAAAGAGGGTTTTCCAGACCCGCCCTCTGTACTCTACTGAGCAGGTCTGGTTTTCCCTCAGAGTGCATCGGGCCAGCTGTCTAGTCACAGCTCGGCCCGACCGCACCATTACATTCAATGCTACTCGCTCCTGCTGTCAGACACCGGATATATTTGTAATAATAAACTAGCACTAATATGTTATATAATTCTGCATTATGTGCAGAATTATATAACATTATTTTTTAGGTTTACTGACACTTTAAGTTTAATTTTGACTAAAGCTTAGCTGATAAACACACACAGAGATGGACTAATACCACCAAGTTACCAATTTTGATGCCAATTTTTGATACTCAATATCAGAAACGGCTTCAAATGTCCCATATATTTTAAATAGGGAATATAATATTTGTATATGAATACTATCGTTCAACTGTATAAATATAACACATTGAATGTAATAAAAAACATTTAGTATTTTTTGTTATGTTTGCACTTTCTTGACTTTATTGATCTGCTTCCTAAGTATTTATAGTATTGAGACATCAAAAATATATTTAAATATACAAATGTATTGATAAATGGATACTCACATTCCTTTTAAAGTTCTGAAATTCTGAAAAAAACATCTAAAACAAGGTAAATTGTTTTGTTGGGTTTTTTTTTTCTTTCTTTTCCCAGCATGATAAACTACCACATAGTACGTGTCCTCTTCTTGTGTTTGTGAACCCAAAGAGCGGAGGCCTTAAAGGCCGGGATCTTCTCTACAGCTTCCGCAAACTTCTTAACCCACACCAAGTATTTGAACTGACCAACGGAGGTCCTCTTCCTGGGTATGCTTAGTTTCTGCCTATGTTTGCTGATAAGTGAAAAGGAAATGTTTTATTATTAGTTCTACTTCCCCATATAATTATTTAACTATTGTGTTTTTACACACACAAAGGAGCTCAAACCTAAAGGCTTCTTCATGTATAAATTGTGACTTTTTTAAATACTCTTTTGCTTTGTTATCACATAATTGGCTATTCCACTGAATATGGAAAGGCGTAAAAATAGTGTAAAATCACACATATGGAACTGATACCGCCTCATCTTTTTATACTTGGGTCTATGAGGTCAGGTATAAAGTTTTAAGACTCATTCCACCAGACTTTTTGCTTTATCATGAGGTATATGTGAAGGAAGCTTTAAAGGGACAGTATACACTCATTTTCATATAACTGCATGTAATAGGCACTACTATAAAGAATAAGATGCACAGATACTGATATAAAAATCCAGTATAAAATGGTTTAAAAACGTACTTAGAAGTTCTTAGTTTAGCTCTGTTGAAAAGGCAGTTGGAAAGCCCACTGCAAGTGGGAAATAAGACACTCCCCCCCCCTTCTTTTGCATATGAAAAGACCCTTTACACAAACAGGAGCAAGCTGGAGAAGGTAGCTGACGGTATTCAAATAAAACTTTGGGGCTTGGTTAGGAGTCTGAAAATCAGAGCAATGTTATTTAAAAATAAGCAAAATTATACATTTATTTACAACAAACAAACTTTATGGGCTATATAAATAGATCATCTACAAAACATTTATGCAAAGAAAAAATGAGTGTATAATGTCCCTTTAACTGACAGCTACACAGTCTTTCCTGCTGACGGTCACAAAGCTTTATCGGTGTATGTTTGTTTCTTCTAAACTAGGGGTTGTCTGTTTGCTTTTTCTAGATGTCAAAATGTCTACCTCGTTTCTCTTTACTTATTTGCTAGTTGGGCTAAAAAGTACATCATTTAAAACAGCTTAATGAATAGTAAAATCAAAATTAAACTTTAATGATTCAGGTAGAGCATGCAATTTTAAACAACTTTTCAATGTACTTGTTTTATCACATTTGTGTTAATCTCTTGATATCCTTTGTTGAACAGCACATGTACATATGTTCTGCAACAGCAATGCTGCGGCTGATTGGTGGCTACACATATTTGTCTCTTGTTATTGGCTCACCGGATGTTTTCAGATAGCTCCCAGCAGTTCATTGGTTCTCAGTCAACAAAGGATTCCATGAGAATGCAGCTAATTTTATAACAGAAGTGATTTGGAAAATGGTTTAAAATGTTATGCTCTATTTGAATCATGAAATTAACATTTTGAGTTTCATATCCCTTTAAAAGAAAGAGCTGTTTGCAGAGCAGAATCTATTAAAACGACACACAAGGCCATTGCAACCTGCTATTCATGGTGAAGATGAACATAAGGACAGATTAAGCATCAGTCATACATTATGCATATTCTTATATCTAACTGATGCAACAACTGACACAGACCTTATGATGCGAGTTTGGTGCTGCCGGTTGTGGACGTTTAGAAGGGACAAGGCCACCTTTGCATGTGTGACGGACACTGTCTGGCTTTAGCACAGCTGTCAGCGCTGCACAGCATTAATGATTGGTTTAATGGTCAAATGCAAGGTACACTGGTGCCATGTTCCATTAATACGACTGCACCCATCTGCAATAGACACTAGAGTGCTCTCTTGTGGTATTGTTATAGGCAAACAAGAAATAAATAATGGCAAACAGCTGTAAATAAATCTAGTCTAATATTTTACATACTCAGCCTTAAAATGTAAATATCTGCATAATCAGTAATAATAATAAATCAGAGGGCACCCAAGTAAGAGGAGTCCCCATATCTTAGCAAGTACAGTTTTCTATCCAAAGAGTTTAGTATGTAGCCACAAGTGCAAGCACAAAATAACACTGATCTATAAAGGCTATATATGAAATAATACAAGTTACTAACAGCGCAAAATAATGGCATAGATTTTCTCAAAACTCGGATAGAGTATGAGTAGTCCCATAAAGTGCTCATTTCTTTGATCTTGCAATCGTCATAAGGAGGAGACAGAGACATAACAGCTGATGGATAGTGACTTGCTCAGTTGCCTTCATCTTAGGAGGGGGATACCAAGCTGAATCCCAGATCTCTGCTTCACGTTTTCTATCCCTTTGAGTAGGGCCATCCCAGACATACAAACAGAAATTAACTTCTGCTCTAAATCCTGAAAGTGATTATTTAGGGTTTCCATCAGCGCCATGTCCCAACTACGTACTGCAGCCATTTTAATCCCAGAATAACCAGTAGGCTCCTTCCTCTGTTTGTCACTGCTATGCTTATAGTTGTAGTAAAGATATTTTTCAAGTGAAACTACTCATCATCCCAGTTACCTTGGGGGGTTATGCACAGCAGCCCAAACTGTGCGTTCTATCAATCACCACACGTATACTGCTTAGGCCACAGAGAAATTATACTTCCTGATAGACGTATGGTTTCACCGAAGAACATAGGCTAGATACAACGTCCTGATAAGCACCCAATGTCTTTAAACCTCACTAGTATAAGGTTATTAAGAGGTATACTGAATATATTATGTAGAAAGTTATAAAATAACCCCAATATCCAAAAGTAGAATCAGGAGCTCTTCATGTTGCGTTTTGCCGCATCGGTAGTAGACACCGTTCCTTTATTTGTAAACTATTTAATACACTCCAGTAGGTAAAATGTATAATTGGGAACAAATTAAAGGGGAGAAAATTTTAGGGTAAACTCCTTTTAATGTAATATTGATCCTTTATCATAATTTAGTGACATAAATCCTATAGGAATATAATTGTACTGTTTCTGTTTGAGCCGAATGCTACGGAATATAATTTAGTACAGTTGACATCTGCTATATACTACTATATTAGAGCTTCACTTTTTCCCCCAAAGACACTACCTTTTTTCAGTAGCAGTATCTTGCAACTGCAACAACTTCAGTATAAAGTATTCTTGTCATTGATACATTGATATACATAAATTCTTTCCTGCTTGCCTGGTCTAGTTACAGCAGTTTGGACCTTTTTTTAGAATATTGTCGGACCAAAAGAAAGGAACCTCTTATTTTTCATTATTACCGTATTGCTGCGTCAAATGAAAACTTTAATAAAATAGTGTACTACATTATTATAGTGAAAGGTATTGCAGGATAACTCACTATATAATGGCTCATAGACCCCAGCTATTAATAAGCTACCCTGCTTAGGAACTACTTTTATCAGATTTCACTTGCAGTATTGCTACTTTAATGCCTTCAACTGGCACCCATTTTCCTCTGTTTTAAAGGGACAGTTTACCCAAAAACGTTCTGCTCTTTAATTTAGTGAAGAAATTACACTTCCAGTGGGGTGTAGAAGAGATAACTAATAAAATGCTAACTTTCCATTGTTCTCTTTAAGTATTGGACTTTAGTTAACAAACAATTATAGGATAAGGAAGCAAGTGTGTATACACAAAGTAAGTATAATGAGATATTTTACCTGCAAGCTCAACCCATTTCAATAGGTTGTGGTTTAAAAGCACAAAACCAGCAATTTCATATACACAAATAAACTTGAAAATGCAATTTCTTATACATTCTATACTCTGCAGCTGGTATAACAAGTCATTGGAAATAAATTATAGGAATACTAAACCCTAAATTGTTTCCTCATGATTCAGACTGAGCATGTAATTTTAAGCAACTTTCTACTCCTATTATTTATTTTTTTCATTCTCTTGCTATCTTTATTTGAAAAAGCAGAAATGTAAGGTTAGGAGCCGGCCCATTTTTGGTTCAGTACCTGGCTGGCGCTTTCTGATTGGTGGCTACATTTAGCCACCAATTGGCAAGTGCTACCCAGGTGCTGAACCAAAAATGGGCCGGCTCCTAACCTTACATTTCTGCTTTTTCAAATAAAGATAGCAAGAGAATGAGACTAGGTGTAAATTAGGTGGAAATTAGAAAGTTGCTTAAAATTGCTCTATCCTGAATCATGAAAGAAAAAAAAATGTGTTTAGTATCCCTTTAAGGGAAAAGCAATTTTACAGTATATTGTTCCTTTAAGAGAAACTGAAATTCTACATTGGAATGACCTTGGTGCTTCTTGTGGTACCATCTGTGTGCCAGCAGTATTTGTTTGGTTGTCAGAAGCCCAGGCAAGAGTGCAGTAGACTGCAGCGGTTGACCTTCCTGTGATCCATATTTTAGCCAGTTGCCAAGGTCAGTTTACATGTCATTGTACTTCATCCCTTACATATCATTTATAATTTTTTGTGAGGAGAAACCATGTATTTCCCTGTGGTCTCGTCATATAACAAATGTATTTATTTACACACTGAACTGGGAGAACATGAGATCGTAGCTAGTCCTCCTCCGATAAGTTTTCCTCCCACTCCGGAGTGGAGTGAGAGGGGCCTAATTTTGCGCCTCAGTTGCGCAGTTAATCCTGACAGATTGCTCCTGCTGCTTCACATGGAGGGTTCAGAGACTGTTTGAGGACTTCCAGAGGCTTGACTTCACAAAACTAATCCCTAAGGGCAGGTAGGGCCACAGCAGGCTGCTGTGGAAAGGTGCTGTAGTTTATTATCCGGTTGCAGACTTTAGACTGCTCCGGTTTAGGCATTAAAGGGTTAATCAGGCTGAAACTTGTTGTGCAATCATAGAGAAGCATTAGGCACATACTGTGAAAATTTTAAGTGATTTGGTTAATTTTTCACCGTTTTGTAAAATTGTGTGCGCTTTTTATTTCATAAAGGCACAGTACTGTTTATTTCAAATTGTATTTTTTATTGATTAAAGTGTTTTTCAAGCCTGCTTGTGTATATTACTAATCTGTTAAACATGTCTGACACTAAGGAAAAGCCTTGCTCTATGTGTTCAGAAGCCACGGTGGAACCCCCACTCAAAATGTGTCCCAAATGCACTAATGTTTCTATACACTTCAATGATCATATTGTGTCACTTAAAAATATAGCCCTAGATGATTCTTTGACTGAAGGTAATGAGGATAGTCCGCCTTCCTCTCCCCATGTGTCATCACCAGTTACGCCCGCTCAAGCGATACCTAGTACCTCTAGTGCATTGGCACCTATTACATTGCAACAACTAGCGACAGTCATGGATAATTCCCTTGCATCCTTTCTATCCAAACTGCCAGTTTTCCCTAAAAAGCGCGATAGCTCTGTTTTAAGAACAGATGAGGAGCAGTCAGAAGCTTTGGGAGGTTTATCTGATGTACCCTCACAACACTCTGAAGTAGGGGCGAGGGATGTGATGTCTGAAGGAGAAATTTCTGACTCAGGAAAGGTTTCTCAGCGGGCAGAATCAGATTCACTAGCGTTTAAATTTAAATTGGAACACCTCCGCGTATTGCTTAGGGAGGTTTTATCAACTCTGGATGATTGTGACCCTATGGTGGTCCCAGAGAAATTGTGTAAAATGGACAAATATCTAGAAGTCCCTGTATACACTGATGCGTTTCCGATCCCTAAGAGGGTCGCGGATATTGTTGCTAGGGAATGGGAGAGACCAGGTGTACCTTTTGTTCCCCCCCTATCTTTAAGAAAATGTTCCCCATAACTGATCCCAGGCGGGACGCGTGGCAGACGGTCCCTAAGGTAGAGGGGGCAGTTTCGACACTAGCTAAGCGCACAACCAATCCAATTGAAGACAGTTGTGCTTTTAAAGATCCCATGGATAAAAAGTTAGAAGGTTTACTAAAGAAAATATTTGTTCAACAAGGTTTCCTTCTCCAACCTATTGCCTGCATTATTCCTGTAACTACTGCAGCGGCTTTTTGGTTTGAGGCACTGGAGGAGTCGCTCCAGAGGGAGACTTCATATGACGAAGTCATGGACAGAATTAATGCTTTAAAGCTGGCTAATTCTTTTATCACCGATGCCGCTTTGCAGTTAGCTAAGTTAGCGGCGAAAAATTCTGGTTTCGCCATTATGGCGCGCAGAGCGCTTTGGCTCAAGTCATGGTCGTCTGACGTGTCGTCCAAGACAAAATTACTGAATATCCCTTTCAAAGGAAAGACCCTTTTCGGGCCCGAGTTGAAAGATATTATTTCGTATATCACCAGGGGAAAGGGCCATGCTCTCCCGCAAGATAGGCCTTTTAAGGCTAAAAACAAGGCAAATTTTCGTTCCTTTCGCAACTTCAGGAGCGGTCCTGCTTCAACCTCTGCAACCGCAAAGCAAGAGGGTAATTCTTCACAGCCCAAGGCAACCTGGAAGCCTTTGCAGGGCTGGAACAAGGGTAAACAGGTCAAGAAGCCTGCAGCTGCTACTAAGACAGCATGAAGGGGTACCCCTGATCCGGGACCGGATCTGGTAGGGGGCAGACTCTCTCTCTTCGCTCAGGCTTGGGCAAGAGATGTTCCCGATCCCTGGGCACTAGAGATCGTTACTCAGGGATATCTTCTAGAATTCAAGGACTCCCCTCCAAGGGGAAGGTTCCACATTTCTTGTCTGTCTACAGACCAGACAAAGAAAGAGGCGTTCTTATGCTGTGTAGAAGATCTACTCAAGATGGGAGTGATATATCCAGTTCCAATTGCAGAACAAGGACTGGGTTTTTACTCAAACCTGTTTGTGGTTCCCAAAAAGGAAGGAACTTTCAGGCCAATCCTGGATCTAAAAATTCTAAACAAATTCCTCAGAGTTCCATCTTTCAAGATGGAGACCATCCGGACAATCTTACCTATGATCCAGGAAGGTCAATATATGACTACCGTGGATCTAAAGGATGCGTACCTAAATATTCCGATCCACAAAGATCATCATCAGTTCCTAAGGTTCGCCTTTCTGGACAAGCATTACCAGTTCGTGGCCCTTCCCTTCGAGTTGGCCTCCGCTCCCAGAATTTTCACAAAAGTGCTAGGGTCCCTTCTGGCGGTATTAAGACCGCGGGGCATTGCAGTAGCACCTTATTTGGACGACATCTTAATACAGGCGTCGTGTTTTCCCTGAGCCAAGGCTCATACGGAGATTGTTCTGGCCTTTCTAAGGTCTCACGGGTGGAAGGTGAACATCAAAAAAAGTTCTCTGTCCCCGCTCACAAGGGTTCCCTTCCTGGGAACATTAATAGACTCGGTAGAAATGAAAATATTTCTGACGGAGGTCAGAAAGTTAAAGCTTTTAACTACTTGCCAAGTTCTTCATTCCATTCCTCGGCCGTCTGTAGCTCAGTGCATGGAGGTGATCGGATTAATGGTAGCGGCAATGGACGTAGTCCCTTTTGCTCGAATACATCTCAGACCACTGCAACTGTGCATGCTCAAACAGTGGAATGGAGATTATGCAGATTTGTCTCCTCAGATACAACTGGACCAGAAAACCAGAGATTCTCTTCTCTGGTGGTTGTCTCAGGATCACCTGTCTCAGGGACGACCGACGCCAGTCTGTTAGGCTGGGGCGCGGTCTGGGACTCCCTGAAAGCTCAGGGCCTATGGTCTCGGGAAGAGTCTCTTCTTCCGATAAACATTTTGGAACTGAGAGCGATATTCAACACTCTTCAGGCATGGCCTCAACTAGCGGCGGCCAAATTCATCAGATTTCAGTCAGACAACATCACGACTGTGGCGTACATCAATCATCAGGGGGGAACAAAGAGTTCTCTAGCGATGAAGGAAGTAACCAAAATAATCAGGTGGGCGGAGGTGCCATCTATCTGCAATTCACATCCCTGGTGTAGACAACTAGGAAGCGGATTTTCTAAGTTGTCAGACTTTTCACCCGGGGGAGTGGGAACTCCACCCAGAGGTTTTTGCTCAGCTGACCCAGCTATGGGGCATTCCAGAATTGGATCTGATGGCGTCCCGTCAGAACTCCAGACTTCCTCTCTATGGATCCAGGTCCAGGGACCCCAAGGCGGCTTTGATAGATGCTCTAGTAGCGCCTTGGTCCTTCAATCTGGCTTATGTCTTTCCACCGTTTCCCCTTCTCCCTCGTCTGGTAGCCAGAATCAAACAGGAGAAGGCTTCGTTAATTCTGATAGCGCTTGCGTGGCCACGCAGGACTTGGTATGCAGACCTAGTGGACATGTCATCTGTCCCACCTTGGACACTGCCAACGAGGCAGGATCTTCTACTTCAGGGTCCATTCAAGCATCCAAATCTAGTTTCTCTGCAGCTGACTGCTTGGAGATTGAACGCTTAATTCTATCTAAGCGTGGTTTCTCTGAATCAGTTATAGATACTTTGATCCAGGCTAGAAAGCCTGTCACCAGGAAAATTTACCATAAGATATGGCGGAAATATCTTTGTTGGTGTGATTCCAGGGGTTACTCGTGGAGTAAGATTAGGATTCCAAGGATATTGTCTTTTCTCCAAGAAGGATTGTAGAAAGGCTTGTCAGCTAGTTCCTTAAAGGGACAGATATCTGCTCTGTCTATCCTTTTACACAAGCGTCTGGCAGAGGTACCAGACGTTCAAGCGTTTGCTCAGGCTTTAGTCAGAATCAAGCCTGTCTATAAACCTGTGGCTCCGCCATGGAGTCTAAATTTAGTTCTTTCAGTTCTTCAAGGGGTTCCGTTTGAACCTTTACATTCCATAGATATTAAGTTACTATCTTGGAAAGTTTTGTTTTTGGTAGCTATATCTTCTGCTCGAAGAGTTTCAGAATTGTCTGCTTTGCAGTGTAATTCACCCTATCTGGTGTTCCATGCAGATAAGGTAGTTTTGCGTACCAAACCTGGTTTTCTTCCTAAAGTTGTTTCTAATAAGAATATTAACCAGGAAATCATTGTTCCTTCCCTGTGTCCTAATCCAGCTTCAAAGAAGGAACGGCTATTACACAATCTTGATGTGGTTCGTGCTTTGAAATTCTATTTACAAGCAACTAAGGATTTCAGACAAACATCATCCTTGTTTGTTGTCTATTCTGGTAAGAGGAGAGGTCAGAAAGCGACTGCTACCACTCTTTCCTTCTGGCTGAAAAGCATCATCCGATAGGCTTATGAGACTGCTGGACAGCAGCCTCCTGAACGAATTACAGCTCATTCCACCAGAGCTGTGGCTTCTACATGGGCTTTCAAGAATGAGGCTTCTGTGGAACAGATTTGTAAGGCAGCGACTTGGTCTTCACTGCATACTTTTTCTAAATTTTACAAATTCGATACTTTTGCTTCTTCTGAGGCTATTTTTGGGAGAAAGGTTTTGCAAGCAGTGGTGCCTTCTGTTTAGGTTACCTGTCTTGTTCCCTCCCTTCATCCGTGTCCTAAAGCTTTGGTATTGGTATCCCACAAGTAAGGATGAATCCGTGGACTGGATACACCTTGCAAGAGAAAACAGAATTTATGCTTACCTGATAAATTACTTTCTCTTGCGGTGTATCCAGTCCACAGCCCACCCTGGCAATTGAGTCAGGTTAATAAAAAATGTTTTGTTTAAACTACAGTCACCACTGCACCCTATGGTTTTCTCCTTTTCTCCTAACCTTCGGTCGAATGACTGGGGGGTGGAGCTAGGGGGGGAGCTATATGGACAGCTCTGCTGTGTGTTCTCTTTGCCACTTCCTGTAGGGAATGAGAATATCCCACAAGTAAGGATGAATCCGTGGACTGGATACACTGCAAGAGAAAGTAATTTATCAGGTAAGCATAAATTCTGTTTTTGTTCCAAAGTATCATCCAATGGTTCCTCTCTTGTGTATACTGAAGAAAAAAAACTGGTTTAGTATCTCAGCCTTCTCCCTGTCACTGTTAATCATGCTACCCTCCCCACATTTTAATGTACCTTTATTGTCTTTCTTAGATTTTTTGCTATTTATGTACTGTAAGAACCTTTTAGAGTTATATTTAGAATCCTTTGCAATTAATTTTTCATTTTCAATTTTGGCTAATTTGATTTTTTTTTTTTGCATGCTTTGTTACATTCCTTATAAATATGGAATTTTGAGTCTGTACTATTTTCTTTGAATAATTTAAATGCCCTACATTTTTTCCTAATTTCTCTTAACACAATTATATTCAGCCACATTGGCTTGGATTTTTAATTTTTATGTTTTTATAACCATATGGTGTTTGTTGATATGTATATTTATTTAACAAAGTTTTAAATGTTATCCATTTATCCTCTGTATTTTTATTATATATATATATATATAATTACTGTCCAATCACTTTTCTTATATAATAGAAAATAAATGTAATCCTTGCAGCCAAAAAACATTTGTCTTTAGAGGATTATGGACGTTTGAGATAAAAAATTGTGAATATAAATTTTCAACTTTTTATTGGAAAACTTATTAGTATAATATACTAAGAGAAACCCTTTTATTATGATATATTTACCACAGTGATGCTTATTCATTTGATAACATAGAATGAATGATTATACAGATGAGGCAAGTTGTTGTTCTTTTCCTCTAGATTTCATGCATTTTCTCAAGTTCCATATTTCCGAGTCCTGGTTTGCGGTGGTGATGGTACAGTTGGTTGGGTGCTTGGTGTACTTGAAGAGATACGGCACAAACTGGTGTGTACAGAACCGTCCATCGCGGTCCTTCCTCTGGGAACAGGTGGGCACACAGTGTATTTACTTGATTATTATAACACTGGTTGCAACAATCGCAGCTTGAGAGACAGCCCTGTACTAACGTTTTTATTTAATCGTGAAAAATGATTATCTGTATATGTGTCATCCGCCATCCGGTTTTGTTTGATTTATGTATTCTACAAAGGTGTTACATAATCAAAGGAAACCGTGTGTTACTAGGAGCTACATAATTCTGTACCCCAGTTAACAGTTTTCCTCATCCTCAGTTTCCAATCAGGGTTTTAATATAAACCCATATAAGATTTTCATGAAAAATTGTCTCCAGGTGTTTAAACCCAGTGCTCTGTGTCATGCTGAGTAGGGGATTATGCTTGCACTGTGTAACCATGCAGGTAGTTTCCCTCTTGTACAGAGCACTTACAGCTCGGTCATATCTTTAACATGCCTGTAGATATGTACACGAGGGAAGCCTCATACCCACCTCATTGCTCCCAGTGCCTGGTCAGATATTTATACCTTTATTAACAAGTGACCTTTACTGCAAGCCGCCAGCAGAAGGAGCCATTAAGAAATTATGATCTTGAAATAAAATGGCAATTCATATGCAAGTAGTAAGACTAGAGCTATAAAAAGGATGTAGTCATGTTCACTAATACGTTACATTTCACACACATTATAAAATCATTTTAAATCTAATAAAGGGATATGAAACCCAAAATGACAGAACTTATCATTTAAAAAAAAGTTTAAATTCCAATTTACTTTTATTATATTATTTTCTACATTCCCATGATATTCCGTGCTGAAGAGATACCTAGGTAGGCATCTGGAGCACTATATAGCAGGAAATAGTGGTGCTATCTAGTGCTCTTGCAAATGGATAACATTCTTGCAAAACTGCTGTCATGTGTGCTTCAGGAATGGACCGGATCCTAGGCATTACATCCCTGCTTTTCAGCTGAAGAGAATGAAGAAAAATTAATAATAGAAGTCAATTAGAAAGTTGTTTAAAATGTCATGCTCTATCTGAATCATGAAAGAAAAAATGCGTTTCATATCCCTTTAAATATTTAAGAATGCTATAGTTGTGCTAACAGTGTAACTGTATATTTGTATGCTTAATAAGCCATAATGGAATATCATGGTCATTGTTTCAGGGAATGATTTGGGAAGGGTGCTGCGCTGGGGAGCTGGTTATACTGGAGAAGATCCGTACGCCATTCTTATATCTGTGGATGAGGCAGAAAATGTGCTCATGGACCGATGGACTATACTTCTAGATGCTCAAGAGGTTATGGACTCAATGGAAAATGGCATTTCCGAACCTGAACCACCTAAGGTACATTTATACTACTATCTGTCTAATGTTAAATATATATACACATATGATAAAAATAAAGGGAAAATCAATATGGATTAAGCGAACGTCTCTACATACAATGATATTAAAAGTAGAATAGTTCAAATCTTGTGGTTATATGGAAAAAGTCACTTTATCCCAAAATACAAGTGTGAGAGATCGCACACAGATAAGTGAATGGCTGCTTACCGAATTTCACCTTAATCGTATGAGGTAAGGTAATGGCTCAGTGGGTGTAAGGGGAATTCTCATCTGTCCTTCTACGGTTTTGCTGCAGTGTCTATCAGATGTAGATCTTGGTTCTGGATTCTGTCCCAATCTTATGGAAAGAAAGGCTCATTGGGAATGGATGGGATCCAGGTCGCTCTTGTGATTCTTGAGCTGGTCTGGTTATCCAGTGATGATCTTTATTCCTTTCACCCTCAGTCGTTAACAAAGGATTTCAGCAATAATAAATGGGAAATACAAAAATGTTCATAGCGTGACTCTGTATTTAACTAAATAAAATATGTGTTATATAACGATAACACACTTACAATATAAAACCTCAATCTGTAATGAGGTAAGCTATAAAACATAACCCACAATTCCTCAATGCACATCTGGGGCGAGATTACATATACGGCGTAGGCTTCAGCACAAGCGCTGCAACCAGCGCCGCACGTAATTTCACCTCGCACATCAGGGTATTACATAATCCCGCCGGCAGTTCATAAAGTGCCGGAAGTCTGATAAACTAGCGATGTTCAGAAATGAGCGTAAATACAAATTTCTGGAGTCGCCAGTGACTTACGGAACTTAGAAACTGACGGCGCCTAAGAAAAGTAAAGAAAATATCAAACCTCCAGTTACAGTCTAACACGCCTCCCAAAAATAAACCTGACACATAAAACCACTATATCCACAATCCCTCCCCCTCTCACTACTAATAATAAATGTATTAACTCCTAAACCGACAACCCCCCACAATGCAATAAGCCTAATTAAACTATTAACCCCTATATCCGCCATCAAACCCACACCGCAAGTAATAACTAAATTACTAACCCCTAAATCCGCCAACCCTAACATCGCAAACTACCTATTAAAACTATTAACCCCTAATCCGCCATCAACCCACAACGCAATAAACCTATTAAAGTATTAACCCCTAAACCGCCAAAGCCCACAACGCAATAAACCTAACCTAACCCCCCCTACATGAACCCAAATTACCTAATTTACAAAATACTAAAGTTACTATTAAATTAAAAAAACCTAACACTACTTTAAAAATAAAAATAAACTAAGTATAAATTAAAGGGACAGTCTAATCAAAATTCTGGAGTAGACTGTCCCTTTAAGCTACAATTACAGAAAATAAAAAAATCTAAGATTACATAAAATAAAAAAGAAAATGACCAAATATAAAAAAATTATACCTAATCTCTATGAAAATAATAAAGCCCACCAAATAAAAACACCCCGTACTCTAATAAACTACCAGTAGCCCTTCAAAGGGCTTTTTGTAGGGCATTGTCCCAAGATAATCAGCTCTTTTACAACAAAATCCACAAAGCCCCCCCTAACAGTAAACCCCCCCCCCCCCACCACCACCAAACTCCCCCAAATAAAATAACCTAACACTAAAGTCCCTAAACTACCCATTGCCGGGCTCTAAAGTTTGTGAAAAAGTGAACGATTTTTTTTATTTGATCGCATTTGGCGGTGAAATGGTGGCATGAAATATACCAAAATGGGCCTAGATCAATACTTTGGGAAGTCTTCTAAAAAAATATATATATACATGTCAATGGATATTTAGGGATTCCTGAAATATATCAGTGTCCCAATGTAGCTAGCGCTAATTTTGAAAAAAAGTGGTTTTGAAATAGCAAAGTGCTACTTGTATTTATGGCCCTATAACTTGCAAAAAAAGCAAAGAAAATGTAAACATTGGGTATTTCTAAACTCAGGACAAAATTTGGAAACTATTTAGCAAGGGTGTTTTTTGGTGGTTGTAGATGTGCAACAGATTTTGGGGATCAAAGTAAGAAAAAGTGCATTTTTTTTCATTTTTTTCCTCATATTTTACAAAAATATTTATAGTAAATTATAAGATATGATGAAAATAATGGTATCTTGAGAAAGTCCATTTAATGGCGAGAAAAACGGTATATAATATGTGTGGGTACAGTAAATGAGTAAGAGGAAAATTACAGCTAAACACAAACACCGCAAAAATGTAAAAATAGCCTTGGTCCCAAACGGACAGAAAATGGAAAAGTGCTGTGGTCATTAAGGGGTTAAGGATACATCCTTTGAATGGATATGACACTCTATGAATTTCTGTGAGAGACTTAAAGTTTATTAATTTGGCTGGGGGATTCATAACCTTTATTGTAAATCGATAGAGGAAAGATGCTGCATTCTGATTAAATTTTTTTTGCTTCTGCTGAAGCTGTTTTTGGGAGAAAGGTTTTGCAGGCTGTGGTGCCCTCTGATTAGGGTCCGCCTTTTTACCCTCTCGGTTTCATTCAGTGTCCTCTAGAGCTTGCGTATATGTTCCCAACAGTAATGAATGAAGCCGTGGACTCTCCTCCCCTTTAGATGGAAAACATAAATTATGCTTACCTGATAATTTCCATCGAGGGGAGGAGAGTCCACGGCTCCCGCCCGTATGTCCGTTGGGCGGACCTAAACTTAATCGTCTTCTGGCACCATTTATACCCTGATATTTCTCCTACTGTTCCTGGTTCCCTCTACAGAATGACTGGGTGATGAGGGAAGTGGGGGAGGTATTTAAGCCTTTGGCTGGGGTGTCTTTGCTGCCTCCTGGTGGCCAGGTTCTTAATTCCCAACAGTAATGAATGAAGCCTTGGACTCTCCTTCCCTTGATGGAAATTAAATTATCAGGTAAGCATAATTTATGTTATTTATCACAATTCCTTCCAGCTGTTGTAATGTGCTGAGAGATGCTGCTTTTTTCCAACTAAATAAATGTCTTAGTGTGTTTTTTTTTTTAATGTAACACTGGAGTGTAATTTGTAAGCAATGGTTTTCCTTGTAAGTTTAACTAATTAGTCTTTTATCTTTTTCCTATAAAATTGGGGAAGTGGATTTGATAGTTTTAAAACTTCTCAACAGGTGTTCAGAGAATATTCACATTTTTAGAGTCACCATGTCACTTTTAAAAATGGCTTGCTCTAGTCTAACCACACTTCTGAGGATCTTTTTAAAATGTCCCTAAATTAACTACTAATATTTTCTGTGACTCCTGATAGACCTTAACTGGAATCCAGCCTGTGACACTGCTTTCTCACTGCTTGCACTTGTACAGTATCCATCTTCTACAAGTGATTGTCACTGCTTGCACATGTATGCGTCTTCTACAAGTGATTGTCACTGCTTGCACATGTATGCGTCTTCTACAAGTGATTGTCACTGCTTGCACATGTATGCGTCTTCAACAAGTGATTGTCACTGCTTGCACATGTATGCGTCTTCTACAAGTGATTGTCACTGCTTGCACATGTATGCGTCTTCTACAAGTGATTGTCACTGCTTGCACATGTATGCGTCTTCTACAAGTGATTGTCACTGCTTGCACATGTATGCGTCTTCTACAAGTGATTGTCACTGCTTGCACATGTATGCGTCTTCTACAAGTGATTGTCACTGCTTGCACATGTATGCGTCTTCTACAAGTGATTGTCACTGCTTGCACATGTATGCGTCTTCTACAAGTGATTGTCACTGCTTGCACATGTATGCGTCTTCTACAAGTGATTGTCACTGCTTGCACATGTATGCGTCTTCTACAAGTGATTGTCACTGCTTGCACATGTATGCGTCTTCCACAAGTGATTGTCACTGCTTGCACATGTATGCGTCTTCCACAAGTGATTGTCACTGCTTGCACATGTATGCGTCTTCCACAAGTGATTGTCACTGCTTGCACGTGTATGCGTCTTCCACAAGTGATTGTCACTGCTTGCACGTGTATGCGTCTTCTACAAGTGATTGTCACTGCTTGCACGTGTATGCGTCTTCTACAAGTGATTGTCACTGCTTGCACGTGTATGCGTCTTCCACATGTGATTGTCACTGCTTGCACGTGTATGCGTCTTCTACAAGTGATTGTCACTGCTTGCACACGTATGCATCTTCTACAAGTGATTGTCACTGCTTGCACACGTATGCATCTTCTACAAGTGATTGTCACTGCTTGCACACGTACGCATCTTCAAGCGATTATTTTTGGTTGGTTTCACGTGCAGCTATTGGTGGTTTGTTGCACATTAGGATTGTGTGCCAGTTACATCTATTTTTGCTGCTGTTGGACAGAAAGAAGATACTGCTGAGGAAGTTTTCTGCACCCTATTTTGTTGATAATGTGCCACTTGGTTACAATTCTGCAGAGCTAGGGAGTTTCTGACAGGGTGAAAACCCTATTCTGCTAACTGTTATAATTTTATGGTGCTAATATAACATTAAAGGTACAGTGTATTGTAATTTTCTTCTCCCCTGTGTTTCCAATTATCCATTTTAACTGCTGCAGTGTTTTAAATTGCTTAGAACTAGCTTTCTTTACCTTTATTTTGTATTTAGAAAATAGTTGTTTTTGTCTGTTGTATCCCCACCTATATTGAATATTTGAATACTTAAAGGTACAGTATACACTCATTTTCATATAACTGCATGTAATAGGCACTACTATAAAGAATAATATTCACAGATACTGATATAAAAATCCAGTATAAAACTGTTTAAAAACTTACTTAGAAGCTCTCAGTTTAGCTCTGTAGAAAATGTAGCTGGAAAGCCCACTGCAAGTGGGAAATAAGACACTCCCCCCTCCCCCTTCTTTTGCATATGAAAAGACCCTTTACACAAACAGGAGCAAGCTGAAGAAGGTAGCTGATGGTATTCACATAAAACTTTGGGGTTTGGTTAGGAGTCTGAAAATCAGAGCAATGTTATTTAAAAATAAGCACAATTATAATTTAAAAAAAAAAAAAAACTTTATGGGCTATATAAATAGATCATCTACAAAACATTTATGCAAAGAAAAAATGAGTGTATAATGGCCCTTTAAGTAAAAAGCTGCTTAAAGTAAAAGTCACTTCTAGCGTTCAACAGATATTGAATTAAGGTCCCCTTTATTTGTTTCAGTAGCCAATCCTATCGCTTGTAAAATACTAGGAATGACTTTCACTTTAAATATAAAGTAAAACTAACAGGAAGTGAATATCTGTGTACAGTTGAGGCTCATTGACTGATCAGAAAGTTGGTTTAATAATAAAGTTCTGTAATAACTTTTTAAACATTGTCTATCAGATGGAATTGAAAACATATTTGAGTATCATGTCCCTTTAATTTTGTACTTTTTAAATTACTGGAAAGATTATTCAAAACATGGTTAAAATATTGTATGTATGGGGGGGCGGAGCGAACGGCCGACTAAGATGGCCGCATCACACTAATGCTCCGAGTACAAACCGGGTGTCATTACTATCAAAAGACACCAATATAATACAAGACCTAACGCCTCGACTTGAGGATTTCACTTCAAAGATCCGCAACCAAATTAGAATATTTTTGTACCCATCTGAGCAATCGAACTAACACCGCAATTGATTGACAGGTCTGTGGCCTATAACGGATCGCGCCTGTTACACTACGCACGACCAAGTTCCCACTTGAATCTCTGATCAAGAGCTGAGACTAACCTCTGCAGGGGACTGAGTTGGTTGCCCGGTGCTGCCGCTTGCAGTGGAACTTTTTTATCCTTTCTGTGTTGGATGATCGGTGAGGAGTGTGGTACGCAACTGCAACGCTTCTTGTATCCTCCTGGTAGAGAGGAGGCTCCATCTCAGAGGCAGAATCTCTTCGGCGGTACAGGCTCCAGAGCAGATTGCCTGATGAAAACGGCACCCATGTAAAGATTATATCTGAGTGAGTAATCACTGAATTGTATACCTCATTCATGACGCACATTAAAAATAAAATGGCTCCTCATTAATCTGTGCAGAAACACTGCAGTAACGTACATTGCAAATGCTATGAGACAAATACAAGCAGGCTAAACGTCATCTTCACAGTTACAGCTCTATTATACACCTAGTGAGGAACAATTAAATATAGTGTGTGCACCATTACTCCACACAAGACAGACATTTTGCAAACTATTTAGCACTCAAGCAAGCATCCGGACAGCTCCAAAGATATAGCTGCACCTCAATGTGCCTCCTGCTTATGTTATCATCTCTGTAACATTCTCAATATCTGTTACATATGTCAAAGCTCTTCATTGAGGCACTAAGATAAGCTATTATCATCATTCGCTAACCCTTTAGAACAAGTACCCCCCTCCCTTTTCCCGTTGCTTACTGTAGTAACGGGTCATACCCCATTCCATTTTCCGTGATCGCCCTGTGAGGGCATACTCCCCGGGGGTAGTGTTCTATGGGACGCATATAAGAATCTCTCTCAAGATACCAACAACAAATACCCTTTACTCTACCCATAGACTGCTATATAACTTACAGCATGTCACAAAGAAAGAACACAAAGCATGAAAAATGCAAAAACTGCCACAGAACAGCCAAAGTACAGTAAATACTTTCTTTAAGAACACAGACCAAACTGCAAATAAAAGGGACTCTGAAGTTACACAGATCCATACTGATGATGGTCAGAGCGATTTGACGGATAATCCCAATTGCCTTTCTCCATCAACCCAAGAAAATAGAGAGGACACCCCAATTACCTATAAAGCTATAGAAGCCCTCATCGAGCAGGTTAAATCCTGTATTAAAGATGAATGCGCAGACTTAAAGAAGGAGATTAATGATCTAGGTTATAGAGTTGACTCACTGGAAGAGCACGAATTTGTTGTGTTACAAAAAATAGCGGGCCTCGCATCCAGGCAATCACAACAAAATCAACACATAGCTGATCTCGAAGACAAACTAGACGATTTGGAAAATCGTTCTAGACGAGGTAATCTTCGATTTAGAGGAGTTCCGGAAACAGTGCTGAATAATGAAATTCAAGACTTATCTACAAGCCTTTTTTGCAGAGCTGACAGGGGACAACACAGACGAAAACCCTATAATACCACTTGATAGAGCTCATCGAGCGTTACGTCCTAAACCACCAAAGGACGCTCCACCAAGAGACATTGTTGTTCACTTTCAAAACTACAGACAAAAAGAAGAAATATATAACGTCGCATGGAAACGAAAAGCAATGTTTCGAGGACATTGAATTCAAATATATCAGGATCTTTCCCTAAGAACTCTCCAAAAGAGAAGAGACTTTCTGACTCTAACCACCCACCTATGTTCACTAAACATCCCCTACAGATGGGGATTTCCTACATCGATAATCACTGTAAAAAATGGCAAAAAATTGAATGTACCTCTTTGTCTGACATAGGCCAATTCTGTAATTTGATGAAAATTTCACAACCTGATAAAGGAGACCCACAATCCTCTCATAGGCAACTAAATGGGCAGAACAGCCCTAAACCCCAAAGGCGCCCAGGACCGGATTTACCTATTAAACAACACAAACGCAGGCAAGCCACTTTGTCCAACTTGGAGGAAATGGACACAGAATCTCCAGACTGAGTAATTATAACTGTTTGACCTTTCTTTTGTGCCCAGTGACCACAGGTTGCTTTAACGTAACCCTGAGTTCTATGTCTATCTTAGCACACCTATTCTATAGACAGATTGAAGATAATTATATGATGTTACAGGTTCTTCTACTTATAGGAGGAACCAATTTTGCCCTCAACTTAATATGAGGGTGCTATTTCAGTTCAAATTTATGTTTATGTTGATAGGTTAGGTTATATTAATTGTAATTTAGCATAGAAATTATTTTACTCTGAATTGTAATGTATATTTTCAGGGCTAAATATGTAAACAGTTGCCTCACTAACCCTAATAGCTGTTTTGCCTAATATATTTCACAAATACGTTCTAAGTTCTAGATATATATCTGAAACTAACCTGAACATGAGCTCTTACATTTCGCCATATAGCACTGTCTGGCGCCACCCATTTATTTTGAGTGGTGACATGACGTGTTAGCCACGCTCACATTGAGATTACACGTTGCTCCAAATATCTCTTTATACCTCAGATTGGAATAACACTACGCCTAAGCAAGATATATACACTTATGTTATTGTCTACGACGCTAAAAGACACCAGAGTTCAGATTCAATATAAGTTGACATTAAAGTTAATATGTTAGATTAATATTTTTACACTCTAGAAGCAATGTGCATTGTGTTTAGTTTTACTCTAGAAAATAATGTTTATCTCGGAAACCAGGATACTGATGCTATACTAATACCTGTATTTGCAGGAAATATACAACTTTATCCACAGATTCTCTCTGATTCCATAGGGCTAATTGTATAGAACAAACAATTCTAACTTCAATGCCCCCATAACAGAAATATCAGTGCCACATGATTCAATATATAACACCCTAAAGATATGAGATACGACACCTTTACTATATAAATAATTAACTTAAGGTCTTAGAGCTATACAGACACCCGGTTTGTAAAAAAGCTCCCAAGTCATTTAATTTAATAAACAGCCAGGATTTGTGCGGTCTTTATACTGCCACAGCTCCTGAAATAACTTATCCCAAACATCTTTCCCTTTATTAATCACACCAGATTATTATTTTTTTTTCTCTTTTACTACCTATTCTCTAATACTCATTTAACCCAATATCCTATCCAGCTCTTTCTGATACACTTATCTACCTTTATAAGAGTTTCTAGTCCACAATGAACATGGCATCATACCAAGAAGTACACTTCACATAGCAACCAAAAATGTCAAAGGCTTCCTTTCAGCGGAAAAACGATCTATAGCTTACTATGATTTTTATAAAAAAAAGTTAGATATTGTCATGATCCAGGAAACTCATTTTAAAAAACACAGCGAACCTACACTTTCCACGAGATATTATGACAAACATGTCTGTTGTTCAGGCCCCCATAGGAAAAATGGAGTAAGCATTTCCCTCAAGCGCAATACACCCTTTGAACTTTTGCAAATATACACTGATAAAGAGGGCAGAATCCTGATCCTAGTTGGACTTTGATACGGAAGCCTGGTCACTCTGGCCAACATTTATGCTCCAAATAAACCCCCCCCCCATTTTTTCAGGTCCCTGATCAACACATTACTAGACATTTCTAAAGGCCCGATTGTTCTGGGTGGAGACCTAAACTTCCCTATGAACCCTACGCTTGACACATCTACTGGGAAATCATATCTCTGTAATAATTGACTGAAGAAAAATTGTGCAGCCCTCCAATCCTTTAATTTGTTTGACACTTGGAGAACAGTCCATACAACTAGGAAGGATTACACCTTTTTCTCCCACCCACAACATTCATATTCCAGATTAGACTATATTCTCTGTAACCAGGCACTTCTATCAAACCTCATACACTCTAAAATTTCTCACACATCCTGGTCTGACCATAGTATGGTTATCACCCAGTTCAGGTGGTCCAACAAGCCCCAAAACACATTCAACTGGAGACTTAATGACTGCATCCTCACAAGTCAGGAAACAGTAGATGAAATCAAAAAATTCTCAGATGAATACTTATCCATAAATAAACCTGAGGATACGTCGGCTGCAAATAATTAGGGGGCATATAAATGCTTCATACGTGGTGTACTAATAAAATATAATGCTAAGCAACGTAATCTCAGGACGGCCCAGTTCACCTTACTGACGGATGACCTCGCCACCCAAGAAGCTATTTATAAATTAGACCCAAAATCCACCCCAAAACTTTCTAAACTAACTGATGCAAGAGATAATCTCAACAAATTCCTCATACAAAACGCACACATGAGAGCTCTAACTACTAAATCAAAATTCTTTGTAGAGAGTAATAAGGCAGGACGTCTTCTAGCTAGATCACTTAAAAAACAAAAATATACTACATTCATTAGATCTCTCACACAAACCTCAGGCGAGTCCATTTCCAAAAATTAAGATATTGCAGGTTCCTTTGTTTCCTACTACACTAATCTATATAACCTAAAGAATGCCACAACTCCCGATAAAACAAATAAAATAGGAGCATACTTAGCAACTTTGGAAACTCCTTCTATTACAGATGAAGACAGGCAATTTTTAGACACCCCTATAACATTGCGAGACATCAAATCCACAATAAATGCACTACCTAACGGCAAGTCCCCCGGCCCTGATGGTCTCACAGCAAAATTTTACCAACTCCTTCAGGAACAGATAATCCCGCATCTATATACACTCTTTACTGCCATTGATCAGGGTAGCAGCCCCCTTCCCAAATCCCTGCTAGAAGCATTAATTACTGTCATCCCAAAACCAGGCAAAGCAAAAGACCATGTAAGCAATTCTAGACCAATATCGCTTATAAACATAGATATAAAAATCTATGCCAAAATACTCGCAAATCGTATGAACGTAATCCTGGCAAAAATTGTTAATCCAGATCAAGTGGGTTTTATTAGAGGCCGAGAGTCAAAAGACAACACTATAAGATTATTACATTCCCTACAAAACGCCCACGATAATCACACTCCCCTTGCCCTACTTTCCACTGAAGCGGAGAAAGCTTTTTGACAGGGTGGACTGGCAGTTTATGTGGAAAACCCTGTTGAAATTTGGCTTCTCTGATACGTTCATCACCAGGATCCAAGCCTTATACCATGGACCTAGTGCAAAAGTCAAAATAAATAATAATATATCACAATCCTTTCCCATTTCTAATGGCACACGTCAAGGATGCCCACTTTCACCCTTACTATTCACCCTCACAGTAGAAATTCTCGCAACACAGATCAAAAATAACCCAGATATACAAGGCATACAATATGACAACATTACTCAGAAATGCCTTCTGTTTGCTGACGACGTGATTCTTACTTTGCAATCCCCAACGACTGCATTACCCGCTTTAATCGAGACACTAGACAACTATAAACAAGTCTCCAATTTTTCCATTAATATGGAAAAGTCTGGACTAATGCCAATTAATTTATCATCACAGGAAATAGGAGACATCGCACAGCACACGAAATTCACTATCACAGATAAACTTAAATACTTAGGATTGACAATTCCAAAAAATATTCACAAATTATTCTCCGATAATTTTACTTCTCTCCAAATGACTATTAAAAATTTATTGGAAACCTGGCATAGACAAGGACATTTATCTTGGTAGGGTAGGGTCAATACGTAAAAATGATAATACCTAAGTACTTATACCTTTTTCAAACACTGCCAATGGCCCTGCCCAACACTTATCTCAGGACACAACAAAGATTGATAAATTCATTTATCTGGTCCTATAAACGTCCCAGAATAGCTCAGCACACTTTATATCTTAGCAAAGAGGATAGAGGTCTTAACGTCCCTAATATAACTAACTACTATAGAGCAGCACATTTAACAAGGATAATCTCTTGGAACCACTCTCCCCTACTAATCTGTAGATACAGATTGAGAGCCATCTGTCCCAAGTTAAGCATATGAGAGATGTAGCCTGGCTTCCAAAAAACTCCAGACCCCATACATTACAACGCAATGGTTATATCAAAGCCACCCTCGAGATATGGGATTATGTTGTTACTCATATGAAAGGAGTGTCCACCTTAGTATCCCCCTTAACTCCGATACTACACAATCACTTGTTTTTGCAACATAGTCTCTTTACCCATACTAATGCAAATAAGCTATTACAGAATCTCCCAATATACTTAATCACAGACTCGTCCGGTGTCAAGGATAGAATTCTGCTTAATGATGAACTTGGGTCTCCATTCCATAACTGGTATGCATATTTACAAATCAGACATGCCATCAATAACAGCCCATATAAACAAGATGTATTGAGGCCATTAACACCTTTTGAACAGCTTTGTATCAACCCGAATATTAAAAAAGCACATCTTTCTCCAACATAGGTGTGTCCGGTCCACGGCGTCATCCTTACTTGTGGGATATTCTCTTCCCCAACAGGAAATGGCAAAGAGCCCAGCAAAGCTGGTCACATGATCCCTCCTAGGCTCCGCCTACCCCAGTCATTCTCTTTGCCGTTGTACAGGCAACATCTCCACGGAGATGGCTTAGAGTTTTTTAGTGTTTAACTATTCATTTAAATAAATGTGATTTATGTGACAATGACAATGATGCCCAAGATGATTCCTCAAGTGAGGGGAGTAAGCATGGTACTGCATCATTCCCTCCTTCGTCTACACGAGTCTTGCCCACTCAGGAGGCCCCTAGTACATCTAGCGCGCCAATACTCCTTACTATGCAACAATTAACGGCTGTAATGGATAATTCTGTCAAAAACATTTTAGCCAAAATGAACACTTATCAGCGTAAGCGTGACTGCTCTGTTTTAGATACTGAAGAGCATGACGACGCTGATAATAATGGTTCTGAAGGGCCCCTAACCCAGTCTGATGGGGCCAGGGAGGTTTTGTCTGAGGGAGAAATTACTGATTCAGGGAACATTTCTCAACAAGCTGAACCTGATGTGATTACGTTTAAATTTAAGTTGGAACATCTCCGCATTCTGCTCAAGGAGGTATTATCCACTCTGGATGATTGTGACAAGTTGGTCATCCCAGAGAAACTATGTAAAATGGACAAGTTCCTAGAGGTCCCGGGGCTCCCAGAAGCTTTTCCTATACCCAAGCGGGTGGCAGACATTGTTAATAAAGAATGGGAAAGGCCCGGTATTCCTTTCGTCCCTCCCCCCATATTTAAAAAATTGTTTCCTATGGTCGACCCCAGAAAGGACTTATGGCAGACAGTCCCCAAGGTCGAGGGAGCGGTTTCCACTTTAAACAAACGCACCACTATACCCATAGAGGATAGTTGTGCTTTCAAAGATCCTATGGATAAAAAATTAGAAGGTTTACTTAAAAAGATGTTTGTTCAGCAGGGTTACCTTCTACAACCAATTTCATGCATTGTCCCTGTAGCTACAGCCGCATGTTTCTGGTTCGATGAGCTGATAAAGGCGGTCGATAGTGATTCTCCTCCTTATGAGGAGATTATGGACAGAATCAATGCTCTCAAATTGGCTAATTCTTTCACCCTAGACGCCACTTTGCAATTGGCTAGGTTAGCGGCTAAGAATTCAGGGTTTGCTATTGTGGCGCGCAGAGCGCTTTGGTTGAAATCTTGGTCAGCTGATGCGTCTTCCAAGAACAAGCTACTTAACATTCCTTTCAAGGGGAAAACGCTGTTTGGCCCTGACTTGAAAGAGATTATCTCTGATATCACTGGGGGTAAGGGCCACGCCCTTCCTCAGGATTGGCCTTTCAAGGCAAAAAATAAACCTAATTTTCGTCCCTTTCGTAGAAACGGACCAGCCCAAAGTGCTACGTCCTCTAAGCAAGAGGGTAATACTTCTCAAGCCAAGCCAGCTTGGAGACCAATGCAAGGCTGGAACAAGGGAAAGCAGGCCAAGAAACCTGCCACTGCTACCAAGACAGCATGAAATGTTGGCCCCCGATCCGGGACCGGATCTGGTGGGGGGCAGACTCTCTCTCTTCGCTCAGGCTTGGGCAAGAGATGTTCTGGATCCTTGGGCGCTAGAAATAGTCTCCCAAGGTTATCTTCTGGAATTCAAGGGGCTTCCCCCAAGGGGGAGGTTCCACAGGTCTCAGTTGTCTTCAGACCACATAAAAAGACAGGCATTCTTACATTGTGTAGAAGACCTGTTAAAAATGGGAGTGATTCATCCTGTTCCATTAAGAGAACAAGGGATGGGGTTCTACTCCAATCTGTTCATAGTTCCCAAAAAAGAGGGAACGTTCAGACCAATCTTAGATCTCAAGATCTTAAACAAGTTTCTCAAGGTTCCATCGTTCAAGATGGAAACCATTCGAACTATTCTTCCTTCCATCCAGGAAGGTCAATTCATGACCACAGTGGATTTAAAGGATGCGTATCTACATATTCCTATCCACAAGGAACATCATCGGTTCCTAAGGTTCGCATTCCTGGACAAGCATTACCAGTTCGTGGCGCTTCCTTTCGGATTAGCCACTGCTCCAAGGATTTTCACAAAGGTACTAGGGTCCCTTCTAGCTGTGCTAAGACCAAGGGGCATTGCTGTAGTACCTTACTTGGACGACATTCTGATTCAAGCGTCGTCCCTTCCTCAAGCAAAGGCTCACACGGACATTGTCCTGGCCTTTCTCAGATCTCACGGATGGAAAGTGAACGTGGAAAAGAGTTCTCTATCTCTGTCAACAAGGGTTCCCTTCTTGGGAACAATAATAGACTCCTTAGAAATGAGGATTTTTCTGACAGAGGCCAGAAAAACAAAACTTCTAGACTCTTGTCGGATACTTCATTCCGTTCCTCTTCCTTCCATAGCGCAGTGCATGGAAGTGATCGGTTTGATGGTAGCGGCAATGGACATAGTTCCTTTTGCGCGCATTCATCTAAGACCATTACAACTGTGCATGCTCAGTCAGTGGAATGGGGACTATACAGACTTGTCTCCGAAGATACAAGTAAATCAGAGGACCAGAGACTCACTCCGTTGGTGGCTGTCCCTGGACAACCTGTCACAAGGGATGACATTCCGCAGACCAGAGTGGGTCATTGTCACGACCGACGCCAGTCTGATGGGCTGGGGCGCGGTCTGGGGATCCCTGAAAGCTCAGGGTCTTTGGTCTCGGGAAGAATCTCTTCTACCGATAAATATTCTGGAACTGAGAGCGATATTCAATGCTCTCAAGGCTTGGCCTCAGCTAGCGAGGGCCAAGTTCATACGGTTTCAATCAGACAACATGACAACTGTTGCGTACATCAACCATCAGGGGGGAACAAGGAGTTCCCTGGCGATGGAAGAAGTGACCAAAATCATTCTATGGGCGGAGTCTCACTCCTGCCACCTGTCTGCTATCCACATCCCAGGAGTGGAAAATTGGGAAGCGGATTTTCTGAGTCGTCAGACTTTGCATCCGGGGGAGTGGGAACTCCATCCGGAAATCTTTGCCCAAGTCACTCAGCTGTGGGGCATTCCAGACATGGATCTGATGGCCTCTCGTCAGAACTTCAAAGTTCCTTGCTACGGGTCCAGATCCAGGGATCCCAAGGCGGCTCTAGTGGATGCACTAGTAGCACCTTGGACCTTCAAACTAGCTTATGTGTTCCCGCCGTTTCCTCTCATCCCCAGGCTGGTAGCCAGGATCAACCAGGAGAGGGCGTCGGTGATCTTGATAGCTCCTGCGTGGCCACGCAGGACTTGGTATGCAGATCTGGTGAATATGTCATCGGCTCCACCTTGGAAGCTACCTTTGAGACGAGACCTTCTTGTTCAGGGTCCGTTCGAACATCCGAATCTGGTTTCACTCCAGCTGACTGCTTGGAGATTGAACGCTTGATCTTATCAAAGCGAGGGTTCTCAGATTCTGTTATCGATACTCTTATTCAGGCCAGAAAGCCTGTAACTAGAAGGATTTACCACAAAATTTGGAAAAAATATATCTGTTGGTGTGAATCTAAAGGATTCCCTTGGGACAAGGTTAAGATTCCTAAGATTCTATCCTTCCTTCAAGAAGGATTGGAAAAAGGATTATCTGCAAGTTCCCTGAAGGGACAGATTTCTGCCTTGTCTGTGTTACTTCACAAAAAGCTGGCAGCTGTGCCAGATGTTCAAGCCTTTGTTCAGGCTCTGGTTAGAATTAAGCCTGTTTACAAACCTTTGACTCCTCCTTGGAGTCTCAACTTAGTTCTTTCAGTTCTTCAGGGGGTTCCGTTTGAACCCTTACATTCCGTTGATATTAAGTTATTATCTTGGAAAGTTTTGTTTTTAGTTGCAATTTCTTCTGCTAGAAGAGTTTCGGAATTATCTGCTCTGCAGTGTTCTCCTCCTTATCTGGTGTTCCATGCAGATAAGGTGGTTTTACGTACTAAACCTGGTTTTCTTCCAAAAGTTGTTTCTAACAAAAACATTAACCAGGAGATTATCGTACCTTCTCTGTGTCCGAAACCAGTTTCAAAGAAGGAACGTTTGTTGCACAATTTGGATGTTGTTCGCGCTCTAAAATTCTATTTAGATGCTACAAAGGATTTTAGACAAACATCTTCCTTGTTTGTTGTTTTTCAGGTAAAAGGAGAGGTCAAAAAGCAACTTCTACCTCTCTCTCTTTTTGGATTAAAAGCATCATCAGATTGGCTTACGAGACTGCCGGACGGCAGCCTCCCGAAAGAATCACAGCTCATTCCACTAGGGCTGTGGCTTCCACATGGGCCTTCAAGAACGAGGCTTCTGTTGATCAGATATGTAGGGCAGCGACTTGGTCTTCACTGCACACTTTTACCAAATTTTACAAGTTTGATACTTTTGCTTCTTCTGAGGCTATTTTTGGGAGAAAGGTTTTGCAAGCCGTGGTGCCTTCCATTTAGGTGACCTGATTTGCTCCCTCCCTTCATCCGTGTCCTAAAGCTTTGGTATTGGTTCCCACAAGTAAGGATGACGCCGTGGACCGGACACACCTATGTTGGAGAAAACAGAATTTATGTTTACCTGATAAATTACTTTCTCCAACGGTGTGTCCGGTCCACGGCCCGCCCTGGTTTTTTAATCAGGTCTGATAATTTATTTTCTTTAACTACAGTCACCACGGTATCATATGGTTTCTCCTATGCAAATATTCCTCCTTAACGTCGGTCGAATGACTGGGGTAGGCGGAGCCTAGGAGGTATCATGTGACCAGCTTTGCTGGGCTCTTTGCCATTTCCTGTTGGGGAAGAGAATATCCCACAAGTAAGGATGACGCCGTGGACCGGACACACCGTTGGAGAAAGTAATTTATCAGGTAAACATAATTTCTGTTTTCTATGATATATAAAATTCTTAAAATTCGTTTCCAGAAAAACGACCTACATACTTGGCGAGGTGGAACGAAGAGTTATAGGACGACCTAGATGATGAAGACTGGAAACACTGTTTCCATCTAACTCACTCTTCCTCCGCCTGTCTAGCTATGTCTGAGCTGAACTACAAAATAATAGCCCGATGGTACCTAACGCCTCAACGCTTACGAATTATCTACCCTGCCGCTTCCTCTAGCTGTTGGAGGAGATGTGGGGAAGTGGGTTCTATGGCCCATATCTGGTGTTCTTGTCCTAATCTAGTTGACTTCTGGCCACAAGTAGAACAAAATATTAACCATATTTTGGGCACAAATATTTCCCTTAACCCCTGCATTATACTCCTCAATCACATTCCGCATCTCTCTTGTGTTTACCGTAAGAAACTACTTCTTATAATGCTAACCTGTGCTACGAGGTTGATTCCCAGGCTATGGAAGACACAAGAGGCACCCACTTTAGCCCAATGGGTCGCAGAAGTAAACCATACCATCTCGCTCGAGAGAATGCACTACTGTTATTTAGGCAAACAAGATTTCTAACATACTATTCCTATGGGAACAAAGGCTTTATAATACTGTCTGACAATTTAACATCTTAAGCTGAAACGACTAGAAACATACATATTATCTATTGAACTGTATTAATTTGTTTTGTTTATCAGGTCTAGAGATATATTTACAATTGTGAATAAAAACGGTCCTGAGATTTTGTGAATACGATAGGATATCCTTACTCCTATCCCATTCCAGCCCTTTCTGAACACCCTCTCCATCTCCCTTTGCCCACCTTGTCCCTTTATATGCATCTATATTTGTAGCTATATTTTTTGTCTTTACTTTTTCATTGACCAATTCTGTTATCCCCTGAAAATGATGGGTCACTGTTCTAACATAATGTATATTTCTTTGAAACTGTTTTTCTGTTACTAAGAATATATGTTGCACTATTGTAAAACCAATGTACCCAATAAAAAATATTTAAACTTAAAAAAAATATTACATGTATGTTTCATAAATATACTATAACAAGACCAATCTATCAATATATATTTGGTTTATTGAAACGTAGTACACCTTGTAAAATGTTAATGAGATAAATTCTAGGGCATATAATAATATATCATTAATCTTCTATGGAAATATAATTTATAATTAAATAAATATTACATGTTAGATGAGTATATTACAAGCTTTTTTTTTGTCATTTTTTTCTTTAAGATTGTTCAGATGAATAACTACTGTGGTATTGGAATTGATGCAGAACTGAGCTTAGATTTCCATCAAGCAAGGGAGATCGAACCTGGAAAATTTAACAGCAGGTACATTTATTTCTGACATTTATAAATAAAGCAATGTTGATTTATTTATTTATTTTCTTTAAAAAATTATTACTAGATTCAGAATTATTATTAATACAGGGTGTAATACCCGAGACCCTTTAATAGAGCCCCCAAATCATAGGTAATCTTGTATGTGCTTGTCTACACTGCCTAGAGAGCCAAAAAGCAAAGTCTGTAGCCTAGGGTTTCAAAATGCTGCAAATCAAATAGCTGGTTTGGGCGATTTGCAGCATATTGAAAGAAAACCTATGTTACAGACTTTGCTTTTTGGTCTCTTTAGGGGTGGTGGGTATGTGTATATATATGTGTGTGTGTGTGTGTGTGTGTGTGTATATATATATATATATATATATATATATATATATATATATATATATATATATATATATATATATATATATATATATATATATATATATATATATATTGTATACTCAAAAGGGTGTGCCTGTTCTGTTAATCAGATCTTAGTTTCCTTAGTTCTTAGGGTGGAGTCATCATAAAACTTCTGTGAAGATTAGAAAATAAAAAACTCTGTTTTAGTAAATATTTATAAAATTGTAATTAGAAAATTGCATCAGTAGTGTTTATGAAAATCCCCTTAAGAAAATGATCCCCCAGTAGGTTAAAACTTTTTTTTTTTTCTCTCAGATTTATACATCTGTGTTTATGGTTAAAATATTTGCTTCAAACTGTACTTTTATTTACCATTTCCAAAGCTACATGCTCCATAGGAAGATACTGGAAACATGACTATTTACTGATTAACAAATCAAGGCAAACTAAGAATGTGGTTTCTAACCTATGCAAGCTGATTTCTCCTGTTAAGTGTAGTCAGTCCACGGGTCATCCATTACTTATGGGATTATATCTCCTCCCTAACAGGAAGTGCAAGAGGATCACCCAAGCAGAGCTGCTATATAGCTCCTCCCCTCTACGTCATACCCAGTCATTCTCTTGCACCTAACTAATAGATAGGACGTGTGAGAGGACTGTGGTTATTAAAATTAGTTTTTATATCTTCAATCAAAAGTTTGTTATTTTAAACAGCACCGGAGTGTGTTGTTTTTTCTCAGGCAGCATTAGAAGAAGAATCTACCTCAGTTTATGTATGATCTTAGCGGTCGTAACTAAGATCCATTTGCTGTTCTCGGCCATTCTGAGGAGTGAGGTAACTTCAGATCAGGGGACAGCGGGCAGGGTTCACCTGCAAGGAGGTATGTTGCAGTATATTATTTTCTAAGGAATGGAATTGACTGAGAAAATACTGTTAATACCCATATAATGTAAGTGCAGCCTTAAATGCAGTAGTAGCGACTGGTATCAGGCTGATATGTATGTATGTTACACTGAGGTATTTCTGGGGAATGGAACTTCACTAAGAAAATATTGTGTACATTTAACTTATATTTGAGCCCCCACTGCAGTGTAAGCGACTAGCAGCAGGCTTATTAGTATCATTTCATAATTTTATTTTAAAACGTTTTACTGGCATGTTAATCGTTTTTCTCTGAGGTACTTGGTGATAAAAAATTTTTGGGCATTATTTTTCCACATGGCTGTCGTTTATTTATGAATAAATTCAGTTTGCTGAGCTTCCCCACTGTTATAATATGAGTGGGAGGGGCCTATTTTGGCGCTTTCTTGCGCAGTAAGAATTCACTCACAGTCTTCCTATTCCTTCCTCCATGATCCAGGACGTCTCTAGAGAGCCCAGGGGTCTCCAAAACTAGTTTTGAGGGAGGTAATCACTCACAGCAGACCTGTGAGACTGTGCTTTTGACTGTGATAAAACGTTTTATATTCTGTTATCCGTTTTTTGGGTATTAAGGGGTTAATCATCCATTTGCTGGTGGGTGCAATCCTTTGCTAACTTATTGCATTTATTGTGAAAATTTGGTTGCTATAACAAATTTGGTTCATTGTAATTCAACTGTGACAGTTTATTAGTGTTTCTTAAAGGCACAGTAACGTTTTTTATATTGCTTGTAAATGTATTTCAAAAGTTTTTTCCAAGCTTGCTAGTTTCATTGCTAGTCTGTTAAACATGTCTGACACAGAGGAAACTCTTTGTGCAATATGTTTAAAGGCCAATGTGGAGCCCAATATAAATTTGTGTACTAATTGCATTGATGCTACTTTAAACATGCATTGCGCCTGTCACGGCTGCGGCGGCATTCTGGTTTGAGTCTCTGGAAGAGACCATTAACTCAGTTACATTGGATGAAATTACAGACAAGCTTAGAGTACTTAAGCTAGCCAATTCATTTATTTCCGATGCCGTAGTACACTTAATTAAACTTACGGCTAAGAATTCAGGATTCTCCATTCAAGCGCGCAGAGCACTGTGGCTTAAATCTTGGTCAGCCGATGTAACCTCTAAATCTAAATTGCTTAACATACCTTTCAAAGGGCAGACATTATTCGGGCCCGGTTTGAAAGAAATTATCGCTGACATTACTGGAGATAAGGGTCATGCCCTGCCTCAAGACAGAGCCAAACCAAGGGCTAGACAGTCTAATTTTCGTGCCTTTCGTAACTTCAAGGCAGGAGCAGCATCAACTTCCTCAGCTCCAAAGCAGGAAGGAACTGTTGCTCGCTACAGACAGGGCTGGAAACCTAACCAGTCCTGGAACAAGGGCAAGCAGGCCAGAAAGCCTGCTGCTGCCCCTAAGACAGCATGAAGTGAGGGCCCCCAATCCGGAAACGGATCTAGTGGGGGGCAGACTTTCTCTCTTCGCCCAGGCTTGGGCAAGAGATGTCCAGGATCCCTGGGCTTTAGAGATCATATCTCAGTGATATCTTCTGGACTTCAAAGCTTCTCCTCCAAAAGGGAGATTTCATCTTTCAAGGCTGTCAGCAAACCAGCTAAAGAGAGAAGCGTTTCTACGCTGTGTACAAGACCTTTTACTAATGGGAGTGATCCATCCAGTTCCGCGGTCGGAACACGGACAAGGGTTTTACTCAAATCTGTTTGTGGTTCCCAAAAAAGAGGGAACCTTCAGACCAATTTTGGACTTAAAGATCCTAAACAAATTCCTAAGAGTTCCATCGTTCAAAATGGAGACTATTCGGACAATCTTACCTATGATCCAAAGGGGTCAATACATGACCACAGTGGATTTAAAGGATGCCTACCTCCACATACCGATTCACAAGGATCATTATCGGTACCTAAGGTTTGCCTTCCTAGACAGGCATTACCAGTTTGTAGCTCTTCCCTTCGGGTTAGCCACGGCTCCAAGAATCTTTACAAAGGTTCTGGGCTCTCTTCTGGCGGTACTAAGACCGAGAGGAATTTCGGTAGCTCCGTACCTAGACGACATTCTGATACAAGCGTCAAGTTTCCAGACTGCCCAGTCTCATACAGAGTTGGTTCTGGCATTTCTAAGGTCGCATGGGTGGAAGGTGAACGTAGAAAAGAGTTCTCTAAGGCCACTCACAAGAGTTCCTTTCTTGGGGACTCTTATAGATTCTGTAGAAATGAAAATTTACCTGACAGAAGACAGGTTAACAAAACTTCTAAATGCTTGCCGTGTCCTTCATTCCATTCAACACCCGTCAGTGGCGCAATGCATGGAGGTAATCGGCTTAATGGTAGCGGCAATGGACATAGTACCTTTTGCACGCTTGCATCTCAGACCACTACAATTGTGCATGCTAAGTCAGTGGAATGGGGATTACTCAGATTTGTCCCCTATGCTGAATCTGGATCAAGAGACCAGAGATTCTCTTCTATGGTGGCTTTCTCTGCCACATCTGTCCAGGGGGATGCCCTTCAGCAGGCCAGACTGGACAATTGTAACAACAGACGCCAGCCTACTAGGTTGGGGCGCTGTCTGGAATTCCCTGAAGGCTCAGGGATCATGGACTCAGGAGGAGAGTCTCCTTCCAATAAACATTCTGGAATTGAGAGCAGTTCTCAATGCTCTTCTGGCTTGGCCTCAGCTAGCAACTCTGAGGTTCATCAGGTTACAGTCGGACAACATCACGACTGTGGCTTACATCAACCATCAGGGAGGGACAAGGAGTTCCCTAGCGATGATGGAAGTCTCAAAGATAATTCGCTGGGCAGAGTCTCACTCTTGCCACCTGTCAGCGATCCACATCCCAGGCGTGGAGAACTGGGAGGCGGATTTCCTAAGTCGCCAGACTTTTCATCCGGGGGAGTGGGAACTTCACACGGAGGTATTTGCACAACTGCTTCGGCGTTGGGGCAAACCAGATCTGGATCTCATGGCGTCTCGCCAGAACGCCAAGCTTCCTTGTTACGGATCAAGATCCAGGGACCCGGAAGCGGTTCTGATAGATGCTCTGACAGCACCTTGGGTCTTCAACATGGCTTATGTGTTTCCACCCTTCCCGATACTTCCTCGTCTGATTGCCAGGATCAAGCAGGAGAGAGCATCGGTGATTCTAATAGCGCCTGCGTGGCCACGCAGGACCTGGTATGCAGATCTAGTGGACATGTCGTCCTGTCCACCATGGTCTCTGCCTCTGAGACAGGACCTTCTGGTTCAGGGTCCTTTCAAACATCCAAATCTAATTTCTCTGAGGCTGACTGCATGGAGATTGAACGCTTGATTCTATCAAAACGTGGATTCTCGGAGTCAGTGATTGATACCCTAATACAGGCTAGGAAACCTGTTACCAGGAAAATTTACCATAAAATATGGCGTAAATACTTACATTGGTGCGAATCCAAGAGTTACTCATGGAGTAAGGTTAGGATTCCTAGGATATTGTCTTTTCTACAAGAAGGCTTAGAAAAGGGTTTATCTGCTAGTTCGTTAAAGGGACAGATCTCAGCTCTGTCCATTCTTTTGCACAAGCGTCTGTCAGAAGTTCCAGACGTTCAGGCTTTTTGTCAGGCTTTGGCCAGGATTAAGCCTGTGTTTAAAACTGTTGCTCCGCCATGGAGCTTAAACTTAGTTCTTAATGTTTTACAGGGTGTTCCGTTTGAACCCCTTCATTCCATTGATATCAAGCTGTTATCTTGGAAAGTTCTGTTCCTAATGGCTATTTCCTCGGCTCGAAGAGTCTCTGAGTTATCAGCCTTACATTGTGATTCCCCTTATCTGATTTTTCATTCAGACAAGGTAGTTCTGCGTACTAAACCTGGGATCTTACCTAAGGTAGTCACTAACAAGAATATCAATCAAGAGATTGTTGTTCCTTCATTGTGCCCTAATCCTTCCTCAAAGAAGGAACGACTTCTGCACAATCTGGACGTTGTCCGGGCCCTGAAATTCTATTTACAGGCAACTAAGGATTTTCGACAAACTTCTTCCCTGTTTGTCGTTTATTCGGGACAGAGGAGAGGTCAAAAGGCTTCGGCTACCTCTCTCTCCTTCTGGCTTCGTAGCATAATACGTTTAGCCTATGAGACTGCTGGACAGCAGCCTCCTGAAAGAATTACAGCTCATTCTACCAGAGCTGTGGCTTCCACTTGGGCCTTTAAAATTGAGGCCTCTGTTGAACAGATTTGCAAGGCTGCAACTTGGTCTTCACTTCACACCTTTTCCAAATTTTACAAATTTGACACTTTTGCTTCTTCGGAGGCTGTTTTTGGGAGAAAGGTTCTTCAGGCAGTGGTTCCTTCCGTGTAAAGGTCCTGCCTGTCCCTCCCGTCATCCGTGTACTTTTAGCTTTGGTATTGGTATCCCATAAGTAATGGATGACCCGTGGACTGACTACACTTAACAGGAGAAAACATAATTTATGCTTACCTGATAAATTCCTTTCTCCTGTAGTGTAGTCAGTCCACGGCCCGCCCTGTTTTTACGGCAGGTCTAAATTTTAAATTAAACTCCAGTCACCACTGCACCCTATAGTTTCTCCTTTCTCGTTTGGTTTTGGTCGAATGACTGGGTATGACGTAGAGGGGAGGAGCTATATAGCAGCTCTGCTTGGGTGATCCTCTTGCACTTCCTGTTAGGGAGGAGATATAATCCCATAAGTAATGGATGACCCGTGGACTGACTACACTACAGGAGAAAGGAATTTATCAGGTAAGCATAAATTATGTTTTTAAATGGACATTCATGTCAAAATTAAACTTCATGCTTCAAATTGAGCACACAATCTTAAACAACTTTCCAATTAAAGGGACAGTCTACACCAGTTTTGCATAACCAACACTGTTATATTAATATACTTTTTACCTCTGTGATTATGATTACCTTGTACTGTATCCAAGTCTCTGCAGACTGCCTCCTTATCTCAGTGCTTTTGACAGACATGCAGTTTAGCCAATCAGTGCAGGCTCTTAAATAACTCCACGGGAGTGAGCACAATGTTATCTATATGACACACATGAACTAGTACTGTCTAACTGTGAAAAACTTTCAAAATGCTCTGAGCTAAGAGGCGGTTTTCAACGGTTTAGAAATCGGTTTGAGACTACCTACGTTTAGCTTTTCAAAAATACCACCAAGGTAACAAAGCAAAATTGATGATAAAAGTAAATTGGAAAGTTGTTTAAAATTGCATGCGCTATCTGAATCATGAAAGTTTATTTTTTGACTAGACTGTCCCTTTAATTTACATTATCTAAAGGTGCAGAAACTTTTGTATATACAGACTTTCTGAGGTACCAGCACCTACTGAGCATTTGCAAAATTCACAGAATATATGTAATGCATTTTGTGATTGGCTTATGGCTGTCACATGATGCAGTGGGAAGGAAAATAAATCTAACTTTTAAAATTTGTTAGATAGAAATCTAGTACTCATTTGAATTGCTTTTTCATTGTGTTTTATTATGCATCTCTACTGCGTTTTAGTGGTCCTTTAAGCATTAAATTGTTACTGTTCCTAAACTTAACTACTGCATTTATTAATAGAAAATTGATGAGACCTCAATAAAATATTAATAAGGGTTACACCGAGAGTACCTTCTAGTTTCTTTGTTGGACACACAACAGATCCTTGTAAAAACGAATCTGCACGTTTCTCCACAGAATACCTACATTAACTGTATTTCAACTAGAGCAGGGGGTTCTGGGTAAGGGTATGCAAAACAACATCACAGTGTCTCACCTTTTGGTTCCCATTTCTGTTTAAAACATGGATACCCTCATACTAGTGCAGATCTGCTCTAGGCAGCTTGAAAGTGTAGCAAGGTTAGGAATAGTATAAGAGAATGCACATTTCTCAGCAGAAAACAAATCCGTAAAGTCCTGCTAAGTAGCTGTATACCCAGCCTTGATGAACAACTGTAGTTACACAATAGTATCACTTTCTCCTGAATAAAGTTTGAAAAAGGTCCTCTGAGAATCTGATGAAGTTCTTTCATTTTGTGATTAGAAGATAAAACTGGAGTTACCGTTTTACAAGTGTTTCTTCTCTTTTTCTTTGTTTTGAACGTTCTACTTTTCTCTTCCAGGTTCCACAATAAAGGTGTCTATGTCAGAGCAGGGCTGCAGAAGTTAAGTCACAACAGGAATTTACATAAAGATTTGAAGCTTCAGGTGGACCAGCAGGAAGTGGAGCTACCAAATATAGAAGGTCTTATTTTCCTCAACATTCCCAGGTGGATATTTTATTCCTGTGCATTGTTTTGATAGTAAAACTGGTAATAAAGTTTTCAAGTGTATTTATTTATATGAATGTAAAAAAAAAATCTTGGTAATATGAACTCATCATTTGCATCTTATTGTTAAATGTATGAAATAAACAATAGAGATCTACTCACACTATAATTTCCCAGAATTGATGATTATAGTTTTGGTTGCATTCTCCTAATTGCTTTACAACACTTAGCTTTGGCCCTTTCCGTTACTTGGACCTTGAATTACAGCTGTGTTGTATTGAGAGTACAGTATATAAACTGAGGATACAAAAAAGCCATATTTGTACTGCAATTACTTACTTGTCCTGGACTAGTGGAAACATTTCCACCCATATATACATATATGTATGTGTATATATGTGTGTGTCCCCCTATTTATTTATATCTGTGGAGGGGGTTAAAAATAGCGCCTAAAAGTGAGCTTAAACTATTTATGTATTTGTGTAGATGTAACTACCTCTAAATGCTGCTGTTAAGGGGATCTCACTTTTTACCACAGTGAGACGATTTTGTGAAATGACTAGAGTGTAGGTTTTTAACAGCGCTTCCAGAGGAGGTAATCAGCATACATGTAGAAAAAAGGATAAATATATATGTTAGAACTGTATTCAATTGAAAGTGGTAGTCGATAATATCCGCTCACCTGTGGTACTTGATAAGATGAGTAGTGGTTGATTCGATCCTATTTAGAAACTCCAGTGTTAAAACTTCAAAAAGTCGTTTTCTTTTCTTTTTCTTTGTTAGTCGGCTGTCTCTATTTTCTGAGTAGAGAATCAGGATTATAGGAAACCCCATGCTCTCTCACTGTATAGTTAACAGTAAATGACAAATTAGGGGTTTACAATTTATTCTAGAGTTTGGCCGAGGTGTGTGTGTGTATATGTGTATATATATATATATATATATATATATATATATATATATATATATATATATATAGTAGGAAAAGAGAGGAAAAACAGCGCTATTCAAGGGGCTATTCCCTGACCTCACTAATAATAAGACAGCTATTTAGTTGTCAGATAGCATAAAATAGTGTAAGTGGATGTAAAAATACACAAATATGTGAAGAAACTCTGTCTAGTTATATATGTTCACAATGTTATATCACATGGATAAAAAGCGATAGCAAGAGATGGTTAAAACCATAAGTAATCAGTCCATCAAGGTGTATCTGATAGAAACAATATATCAGATGTATAATAAGCAGGAAATCTGGTAGGTATTGCACTTACTAGAACAAACCTCAATCATATGAGGTAAGTTGCCGCCTCTTGTAAGTGTGAAACTTCCGTGGTCCTGGCGTAGTGGTAGTAGTAGGGCCAAATAGTGATGTCCTTCTCCTCTTAGAGTATCAACCTTCAGTCCTGGTAGAGGCTGGTGGTCTCACTGCCAGCAGCATGCAGAGATATGGGAGAGGAAAAAGTTGCAAGTGCTTGTGGACTGGTTACTAAGGTAACAAAAGCCTGACTGGGTAGATATATATATATATATATATATATATATATATATATATATATATATATCTTAAATTCTTTCTATTAAAATCAGTACACAAAAAACGGAAACCGTAAAAATGTGTGAGTAATTTATTAATTCAGAGTTTCAGTGCCAAGCCATCGGTTTAGAAATTACTAGTCCTAAAGCCCGTTCACACGTTTTTTGCAGTACAGCAGTCCCACCCCTTGCTCTCTCCCTCCTCCTCTCTTTTGCGCTCTCTCTCCCCCTTTCTTTTCCTCTCTCTCTCTCTCTCTCCCCCCTCTCTTTTGCTCTCTCTCCCCCCTCTCTTTTGCTCTCTCCCCCTCTCTTTTGAGCTCTCCCCCTCTCTTTTGCGCTCTCTCTCCCTCCCCTTTTGCTCTCTCTCCCCCCTCTCTTTTGCTCTCTCTCTCCCCCCTCTCTTTTGCTCTCTCTCTCCCCCTCTCTTTTGAGCTCTCTCTCCCCCCTCTTTTGAGCTCTTTCTCTCCCCCCCCTCTCTTTTGAGCTCTCTCTCCCCCCTCTCTTTTGAGCTCTCCCCCCTCTCTTTTGCTCTCTCTCCCCCCTCTCTTTTGCGCTCTCTCTCTCCCCCTCTCTTTTGCGCTCTGTCTCTCCTCCATCTCTTTTGCGCTCTCTCTCTCCTCCATCTCTTTTGCGCTCTCTCTCTCTCTCTCCTCCATCTCTTTTGCGCGCTCTCTCTCCTCCATCTCTTGCGCTCTCTCCCCCCTCTCTCCCCTCTCTTTTGCGCTCTCTCTCTCCCCTCTCTTTTGCGCTCTCTCTCCCCCCTCTCTTTTGCGCTCTCTCCCCCCTCTTTTGTGCTCTCTCTCCCCCCTCTTTTGTGCTCTCTCTCCCCCCTCTCTTTTGCGCTCTCTCTCCCCCCTCTCTTTTGCGCTCTCTCTCCCCCCTCTCTTTTGCGCTCTCTCTCCCCCCTCTCTTTTGCGCTCTCTCTCCCCCCTCTCTTTTGCGCTCTCTCTCCCCCCTCTCTTTTGCGCTCTCTCTCCCCCCTCTCTTTTGCGCTCTCTCTCCCCCTCTCTTTTGCGCTCTCTCTCTCTCTCCCCCCTCTTTTGCGCTCTTTCTCTCTCCCCCCTCTCTTTTGCGCTCTATCCCCCCTCTCTTTTGCGCTCTCCCCCCCTCTCTTTTGCTCTCTCTCCTCCCTCTCCTCTCTCTCCCCCCCTCCTCTCTCTCTCCCCCCCTCTTCTCTCTCCCCCCCCCTCCTCTCTCTCCCCCCCTCCTCTCTCCCCCCTCCTCTCTCCCCCCCTCCTCTCTCTCTCCCCCCCTCCTCCCTCTCTCTCCCCCCTCCTCCCTCTCTCTCTCCCCTAATCCCTCTCTCTCCCCCCCTCCTCTCTCTCTCTCTCCCCCCCTCCTCTCTCTCTCCCCCCCCTCCTCTATCTCTGCCCCCTCTCTATCACCCGGCCATGCCCCCTTCACGGCCATTCACGCCCGGCCACGCCCCCGCTCAGCCACGCCCACTTCTGACGCAGATCAGCTAGGGACTCAAAGGCCAGGTGTGTTTGTCCTCTCTCTATCTCCCCCCTCTCTTTTGCACTCTCTCTCTCTCCCCCCTCTCTTTTGCGCTCTCTTTCCCCCCTCTCTTTTGCTCTCTCTCTCTCCCCCCTCTCTTTTGAGTTCTCTCTCTCTCCCCCTCTCTTTTGAACTCTCTTTCGCTCCCCCTCTCTTTTGAGCTCACTCTCCCCCTCTCTTTTGAGCTCTTTCTCTCTCCCCCCTCTCTTTTGTGCTCTCTCTCTCCCCCTCTCTTTTGAACTCTCTCTCTTCCCCCCTCTCTTTTGCGCTCTCTCTCCCCCCTCTCTTTTGCGCTCTCTCTCCCCCTCTCTTTTGCGCTCTCTCTCTCCTCCATCTCTATTGCGCTCTCTCTCCTCCATCTCTTTTGCGCTCTCTCTCCTCCATCTCTTTTGCGCTCTCTCTCTCCTCCATCTCTTTTGCGCTATCTCTCCCCATCTCTTTTGCGCTCTCTCCCTCCCCTCTCTCTCTCTTTTTCCCTTCTCTTTTGCACTCTCTCTCTTCCCTCTCTTTTGCACTCTCTCTCCCCCCTCTCTTTTGCGCTCTCTCCCCCCCTCTCTTTTGCGCTCTCTCCCCCCTCTCTTTTGCGCTCTCTCTCCCCCTCTCTTTTGCGCTCTCTCTCCCCTTCTCTTTTGCGCTCTCTCTCCCCCTCTCTTTTGCGCTATCTCTCCCCCCTCTCTTTTGCGCTCTCTCCCCCCTCTCTTTTGCGCTCTCTCCCCCCTCTTTTGTGCTCTCTCTCCCCCCTCTTTTGTGCTCTCTCTCCCCCCTCTTTTGTGCTCTCTCTCCCCCCTCTTTTGCGCTCTCTCTCCCCCTCTCTTTTGCGCTCTCTCTCCCCCCTCTCTTTTGCGCTCTCTCTCCCCCCTCTCTTTTGCGCTCTCTCTCCCCCCTCTCTTTTGCGCTCTCTCTCCCCCCTCTCTTTTGCGCTCTCTCTCCCCCCTCTCTTTTGCGCTCTCTCTCTCCCCCCTCTTTTGCGCTCTTTCTCTCTCCCCCCTCTCTTTTGCGCTCTATCCCCCCTCTCTTTTGCGCTCTCCCCCCTCTCTTTTGCTCTCTCTCCTCCCTCTCCTCTCTCTCCCCCCCTCCTCTCTCTCTCCCCCCCTCTTCTCTCTCCCCCCCCTCTCTCTCCCCCCCTCCTCTCTCTCCCCCCCTCCTCTCTCTCCCCCCTCCTCCTCTCTCCCCCCCTCCTCTCTCTCCCCCCCCCTCCTCTCTCTCTCCCCCCCTCCTCTCTCTCTCCCCCCCTCCTCTCTCTCTCCCCCCCTCCCCTCTCTCCCCCCCCTCCTCCCTCTCTCTCCCCCCTCCTCCCTCTCTCTCCCCCCCTCCTCTCTCTCTCTCTCCCCCCTCTTCTATCTCTGCCCCCTCTCTATCACCCGGCCATGCCCCCTTCACGGCCATTCACGCCCGGCCACGCCCCCGCTCAGCCACGCCCACTTCTGACGCAGATCAGCTAGGGACTCAAAGGCCAGGTGTGTTTGTCCTCTCTCTATCTCCCCCCTCTCTTTTGCGCTCTCTCTCCCCCCCCCCTCTTTTGCGCTCTCTTTCCCCCCTCTCTTTTGCTCTCTCTCTCTCTCCCCCCTCTCTTTTGAGTTCTCTCTCTCTCCCCCTCTCTTTTGAACTCTCTTTCGCTCCCCCTCTCTTTTGAGCTCACTCTCCCCCTCTCTTTTGAGCTCTTTCTCTCTCCCCCCTCTCTTTTGTGCTCTCTCTCTCCCCCTCTCTTTTGAACTCTCTCTTTTCCCCCCTCTCTTTTGCGCTCTCTCTCTCTACCCCCTCTCTTTTGCGCTCTCTCTCCCCCTCTCTTTTGCGCTCTCTCTCCCCCTCTCTTTTGCGCTCTCTCTCTCCTCCATCTCTTTTGCGCTCTCTCTCCTCCATCTCTTTTGCGCTCTCTCTCCTCCATCTCTTTTGCGCTCTCTCTCTCCTCCATCTCTTTTGCGCTATCTCTCCCCATCTCTTTTGCGCTCTCTCCCTCCCCTCTCTCTCTCTTTTTCCCTTCTCTTTTGCACTCTCTCTCCCCCCTCTCTTTTGCGCTCTCTCCCCCCCTCTCTTTTGCGCTCTCTCCCCCCTCTCTTTTGCGCTCTCTCCCCCCCCTCTCTTTTGCGCTCTCTCCCCCCTCTCTTTTGCGCTCTCTCCCCCCTCTCTTTTGCGCTCTCTCCCCTCTCTTTTGCGCTCTCTCTCCCCTTCTCTTTTGCGCTCTCTCTCCCCTTCTCTTTTGCGCTCTCTCTCCCCCTCTCTTTTGCGCTCTCTCTCCCCCTCTCTTTTGCGCTCTCTCTCCCCCCTCTCTTTTGCGCTCTCTCTCCCCCCTCTCTTTTGCGCTCTCTCTCCCCCCTCTCTTTTGCGCTCTCTCCCCCCTCTCTTTTGCGCTGTCTTTCCCCCCTCTTTTGCGCTCTCTCTCTCCCCCCTCTTTTGCGCTCTCTCTCCCCCTCTCTTTTGCGCTCTCTCCCCCCTCTCTTTTGCGCTCTCTCCCCCTCTCTTTTGCGCTCTCTCCCCCTCTCTTTTGCGCTCTCTGCCCCTCTCTTTTGCGCTCTCTCCCCCCTCTCTTTTGCGCTCTCTCCCCCCTCTCTTTTGCGCTCTCTCCCCCCTCTCTTTTGCGCTCTCTCCCCCCTCTCTTTTGCGCTCTCTCCCCCCTCTCTTTTGCTCTCTCTCCCCCCTCTCTTTTGCTCTCTCTCCCCCCTCTCTTTTGCTCTCTCTCCCCCCCTCTCTTTTGCGCTATCTCTCCCCCTCTCTTTTGCGCTCTCTCTCCCCCTCTCTTTTGCGCTCTCTCTCCCCCTCTCTTTTGCGCTCTCTCTCCCCCTCTCTTTTGCGCTCTCTCTCCCCCTCTCTTTCTCTCCCTCCTCTCTCTCCACCCTCCTCTCTCTCCCCCCTCCTCTCTCTCTCCCCCCCTCCTCTCTCTCCCCCTCCTCTCTCTCTCCCCCCTCCTCTCTCTCTCTCTCTCTCTCTCTCTCCTCCTCTCTCTCCCCCCTCCTCTCTCTCTCCCCCCCCTTCTCTCTCTCTCCCCCCTTCTCTCTCTCTCCCCCCTCCTCTCTCTCTCCCCCCTCCTCTCTCTCTCCCCCCTCCTCTCTCTCTCCCCCCTCCTCTCTCTCTCCCCCCTCCTCTCTCTCCCCCCTCCTCTCTCCCCCCTCCTCTCTCCCCCCTCCTCTCTCTCCCCCCTCCTCTCTCCCCCCTCCTCTCTCTCCCCCCTCCTCTCTCTCTCTCTCTCCCCCCTCCTCTCTCCCCCCCTTCTCTCTCTCCCCCCCTTCTCTCTCTCCCCCCTTCTCTCTCTCCCCCCCTTCTTCTCTCTCCCCCCCTTCTCTCTCTTCCCCCCTTCTCTCTCTCCCCCCCTTCTCTCTCCCCCCCTTCTCCCCCCCTTCTCTCTCTCCCCCTCTCTCTCTCCCCTTCTCTCTCTCCCCCTTCTCTCTCCCCCCCTCCTCTCTCCCCCCCCTCTCTATTGTGCGACCGCACCCGGCCACGCCCCCTTCATGTCCATTCACGTGCGGCCACGCCTTCGCTCAGCCACGCCCACTTCTGACGCAGATCAGCTAGGGACTCAAAGGCCAGGTGTGTTTGTCCTCGTGCTGTCTCTACTGCGCATGACAGCTTCGGACAAACACACTTAGCCTTTTATATTATAGGATGTTTTATCAGAAATTCCTTTTGGCGTCAGTAAAAATAAAAAAGTTTTTATTACACCTCACAGTCTACTAGTAACAATAAGATATGACTTCTGCCACAAAGTTTCACTAGATAACCCTTCTTCCTGTTATGTCTGTTATTCCTGTTATGTTATATATATATATATATGTGTGTGTGTGTGTGTGTATAAATATATATGTGTGTGTGTGTGTATATATATATATATATATATGTGTATATATAAGTTGGTTGGAGTAGCCTTGTTAGTCCAGAGATTTAGATATCAAAATAACAAGAGTATTGCATTGAGCAATGATACTTTTTTATTGAACTATACATTTATAAGATTACAAGCCTTCGGAAGAGTGTCTTCCTTTTTCAAGTCTGAAGCAATACTGACCAATTTGATGGAATTTACAGATTATATCTTAAAACACAGGCTAAAAAGACAAAGTGTTACAGAGGTCTGAATGCAGGGGGAGGAGGGGTGTTGTAAAAATTATGATGGGGGTTTAGGAGACCGGCAGATAGTGTCAGTAAAAGATTAGAGGCAGGGGGAAAAAATATGGTAATACACACAGCATATACTGACATAAAGTTATATATCAACATAGAATCCATATGAATAAAGATGGGAAATTAGGTATACAGGGGAATATAAGATAGTCAAAAAAGGAAAGAAAGAATAATAATAATGACAAAAGTGTGGACATAGGCTTACCTGTGTACCTATGCATAGAGAGTGTGGAATATACAATGTAATTGACTACAGTATATGAAAGTACATTACACAAATTTTTGATAATGGGTTAAGAAACCAGAGTCCACATTTAGTCCAGAATTTAGCAAGTTGAAGTGCATTATCAATTTGATTTCAAAGGTTTTTCTTTCCATGGTGTTTTTGAAGTTGCCTCTGAGAATCTTGATTTTGATGTTTTGGATGGAGTGGTCAGGTTGGGTGAAATAGTGACCAACAGGGATACAGTATTTTTTGAAAATTCATCCAAAGGTGCAGTTTTTGGCTTGTTTCTCCAATATAACATCCCACTTCACATGCAGTGCAATGTATCATGTATACCACATTTGCAGATATACATGAATATACCCCTTTAATGTTATAGGATTTGCTCTTGTGATTAGCTGTGCTGCATTCACAAATGTGTTGACACAGTTTGCAGAGAGCTTTGTTGCAGCGCTTGGTTCCATTCTGGGTGTTCTTTTTATCAAGGGGTAGCTTTCTGTGGACCAGTTTCTGTTTATTTTTATATATATATATATATATATATATATATATATATATATATATATATATATATATATATATATATACCAACCATAGATTGCACCGCACCTCCACCTCAGAAAATCGCAGGTACTTTCAATAGTAAAATGGAAAAACAATGGAAAAAGATCCAAAAGTGCAGGTTAGGACTGACAGCCAAACATGTTTCGGACTCTCCTCTGGCCCTTGTTCACTGGCATGAATCAGAACACAAACCTGCAAGTATTTAAAGCCCTAATGTGTGTTGGAAACACCTGGGTGTAATTAATTGATGTTGACAAATTAGTATTTAAAGTGAATGTAAACTTTGATGAAAAAGTGCCTGGTTTATTAAAAATACTATTAAAAACAGGGGCACTTTCATTCATCAAAGTTTACATTGCAGCGGATTTTACAAATATTTACCTTCTTCTCCTGCCGATCCCCCGCCTGCAGGTCCTCTTTACTTCATCAGCAATGACGAAACCGGCTTCCTCCAATCATGGCTCCCTCCCCAGGAACATCCATCTTGTGAGGCTACACTGTGATTGGAGGAAGTCGGTTTCGTCATTGCTGTGTAAGTACAGCAGGAAGAAGCAGGCGAGGAGATCGGCGATCTGGCGTTTCAGGAGAAAAAAGGTATTTGTAAAATCCGCTGCAATTTTTTGATGAATGAAAGGGCCCCTGTTTTTATTAGTATTTTTAAAAACAGGGCACTATTTCATCAAAGTTTACATTCACTTTAAGGCTTCAAGTTCACATTTGTTAGATAGTTAAACATGTATAACAGTGTACCTATTGAAATCTTAAGTCATAAAGATTATAGTAATTGGGAATGGATTTTCAAATGCATTTCATTTTTGACATAATAAATTAAATATCCATTATCAATGTAATTCAATAGAAAGGATTTACATTCATGTGTGTTTACATTGCAATTTGAAGATCCACATTACTTCCCTTTGATCTAAGAGGCGCTCCCTATCTCCTCCTCTTTTGTGTTTGGGTATGTGGTCTATCCCTTGTAGCAATACATCTCTAGACATATCCATATCGAAAGTGTTTTGCTATGGGTGTATTACTTTCTGGGTTTTTGCTGTCCCTGAGGGCACAATTTGTGCGCCCAACATATTGTTTGTTGCGTCCTTTGCATGTTAGCAGATATATAACATGCATTGTATTGCAATTGATGTTATGTATGATGTCATTTTCAGTGGCTGTAACAGATGAGGTAAATCTGTTACCTGTCTTGATATGTGTACATGTTTTGCAAACATTACCGTGGCATTTGTAACAACAAAGCTTGGAATAATCATGACTATAAGTGTTGATAAAATTAGGTTTTCTGTCACCAAATTGTCTGGTATTCATTTTCTGATTTAAAAGCTAATTTCTCATTTTTAGATTGGCCTTTTGTGCGGATTGTTCCAATAGTTGAGTATCATAACCTCTTGCTTGTAACCTTTTGTTGGGTTTCAGTTAAATGTTTTTGATATGAACTATCTCTTGAACAGTTCCTTTTAGTGCAAATGAAATGACCATATGGTATGGATTTGATTTTGTGCTGTGGGTGACAAGATGTGGAGTGTAATATGGTGTTTGCCAGCTGTGGCTTTACGAAAAAGTTTAACTTCAACAGAAGATGAAGTGGATTTAACAGTGATGTCAAGAAGATTTATGCTTGATGTGTTATGTTCCAATTTGAAGGAGAGGTTTAAATTGTTAGTTGATGTTTCGATGAAACTGGTGGATGGACTGCTCATCTCCTTCCCACACAAGTACCAAATTATCGATATATTGCCCATAGTATTTGATGTTGTTTTTGTATGAGTTACTATCTCCAAAAACGTGGCACATTTCCCAGAATCCAATATAGAGATAAGCATAGGACGGTGCGAATTTGGCACCCATGGCTGTGCCACACTTTTGGAGATAGTAACGATTGTCAAAAAGAAAAAAAATTGTGAGTAAGTAAATATTCCACCATAGTATACAAAAATTGGGTGGTGCAAGTGTCATATTGTGACTGTAAATTCAAAAAGTGATCAAGTGCTCTCAAGCCTTCTGTATGTGGAATTGAAGTGTACAATGATGAGACATCTATTGTGACAAATCTGTAGGTATCGTGCCATTGTATGTCCTCTATTTGTTAAATGAATGAGGTAGTATCTTTTAGATAACCATACAGATTTGCCACAATGGGTTGCAAAAAACTATCAACCAAATCTGAAACTTTCTCATTTAGTGATCCTATATCTGCCACAATGGAACGTCCAGGGGGGCGGGTAGGATGCTTGTGCAACTTAGGAAAATAATTGAATATTGGAGTTACAGGATGTTCAGGAAGGAGGCTTTCTACTACTTTTTGTGTGATAATGCCATTATTTTTAGCTAACTCAATCATATTGTTCAATATCAGAGAATAAGCACAAGTAGGGTCAGGACGGAGGGTCTCGTAGGTATCTGTGTCACTGAGCTGTCTACTGGCCTCAGCCAGATAGTCCTGTTCAACAGCACCACTTTGCCCCCCTTATCGGAGACTCTGATGACTATGGTGTGATCTTAACTAAGATCATGTAGTGCTTTTATTTCTTGGGGGTTAAGATTGTTATCACTGTAGTATCCAGGATATTTCAAAATTGTAAAGTTGTATAGATGATAGGTTTACCACATTATTCATTGATGCGCAGTCTTGTATGAGACTTGTTTGCTCTGAGGATACCTTGTGTTGCTTGTACTTTCTTCCTCTTCCCCCTCTACGTACTTTATTTTTATTTTTGTGTGGGATTTGTGTGTTCCTACCTCATTTTTTGACTGTGTAGGAACTGAAGAGCAAGGTGTGTCTAAGACTGAGATGGGCTCCTGAGTTAAAGAATGAGTGTTAGGTTGCTGGACTACTTCTGTATCTCATGTATCACAATCATATTCAGTTTCACTAAAATATACTTTTTTAGTCTATTTATGTTGTTTAGCTGCATGGGTTTTGTTTGCCCCTTTGTGTTGTTGTTTATTAGTGTAGCTTCTTCTGAAATCACTACTGTGGGTCCACCTATAAACCTTGTATATGTGTATGTATATGTATATATATATATATATATATATATATACTCTTGCTAATGCATATAGTGCTGCATACATGTGCACGCTCCTGAGTTTACCTTACTGCTTTTCAACAAAGGATACAAAAAACAAAGACAAGTTGATAAAAGTAGTATTGGGGAGGCAGAGCCAGGCCGTTCCAGAACATGTCCGCGCTTTAGGAAAGCTCCGTGCAGCGGCAACATACCTCAGCTAACAGAAGGGGCTAGAGGTCTCAAAGTGGCTTGCCTAGGATGCTTCAACCAGCCTTGTGTTTCTGGGGTGCTGACTTGCCTGCTCCCATGGATGCGCCCGCCATCTTGGACACACATGCGCTTCACAAAAAAGCCTAGGAGTGCTTGTACGCTTGGATTGGAGCAGTGGTGAGATCAATTCTGTACTACACTTCAGTTGTTTAATATATAATTTAACTTTACCTAACAATGCAACACTCAAGGTTATGTGCAACTTCTATTTTAGAGTATTAGGTTGATATGAGGCACATATCTGAGACATATATTAAAACACAGTGTGCTCAGCTGCAGGGAAAAGTTCTTCCCAATATAGGCAGGTTGTAACTTCACTATCTATGTGTGATTGCTCTCTGCAACAAGTGATATTTTTGCATATGACTCTATATAAAGCTGGACTGTTCCCTGAAAAATATTTTGCTAGAAAGTTCTGCAGTTGTTGGATTTCTGTTCACATTTTATATGCTGCCCGTCTTTACTGTTCACATTGTCATGTTTACCCCCAAGGATTTATGCTTTTTATATATCACGTTACAAATTTCTTCTTACTGGAGCTTCATGTGTTAGATAATATTTAAAAATGTTGTGATTTGATGGATGACAGCTTCCCAAAAATATGTACGACTGTTCTTTAATGCCTATACCTCACCTCTGATGCTACAGGTGCTTAATATTGGACTGTTTGGATAAAATGTAATTTATCCAGAAGCCAGGAGTTAATTGCTACTGAGTATTTATATATTTTGATTGGATATCCTTTGTCAATTTTAGAGATTTTCTTCAAAACCATACTGGAAGATATATAGCTGAATACAAACACATCAAACCTCAATCTGTGCTCCCAACTTCTGTTAGTACCTTCTTTCAAACTCAAGAGGCCCCAACGCCTACATCTGCTTGTACTGCCTCTTATCCTCCAACTTAACAAATACAGCATACTTGCGAAAATGTTTCCTTAACACAAGCTGATTTCCTCTCTACTCATTTAATCAGAACTAGCTCCAGCTAGAATAGAGAAAAGTAAACCCAATATATATCACTAAACAACTTCAAGAGAAAAATATGTAATATTGATGGGGATAACCATTTAGCTTGATTGTTACTCATGAAGGGTCCACGTTTACATATCGAGGTCCTCAAGATTTGGTGAAATTTGCTAAAGGTTTATGCCTCTCTTTTTTCCGCTAAGGAGATCTCTAACTCTTCACATTTTCAAGAACAGTCCAAACAGTTTGTATCTTTTGGGGGATTGGATCAATGCCCAAGATGGACCAAAGTCTCTCCTAAACAGAAGAAGTGTAGACAAGTATCTTCTCCACCTACCCAGAATTAACATCCTCTAGTGACTTAATAACTTGGCTACTATAAGATGAACAACATTTCTCTTAGATATAGTCCCGTTAGCTATGTTAGAATAGATGTTTATAACACCTTTATTTGTCCCTGCTAAAAGTTCATTATTATATAGTAATGTTGCATTTTCACTGCAGATAAGACCTTTTGGACATGGTGATAACGATGACCATAGTTTTACAATATTTTTACTGTGGTGTTTCCAACCTGCAATGCCCCTACTAAAACTGAGAATTATTGATAATGTTATCTTCTTTGCGCACGTGTTTACAATTTTTTTTTGTTTGGTTCTCTCTTATTGTTTATTCAGTCAGAAGATCAGTATATTTTGAACCTTTATATATGGTACATGATCATCAGAACTCTATCCTCTAAAATGACTATGGCTTTGACTGCTCATCTGCATTTAACAATTCTGTCTATTATTTATAAGGTTTAAATAGCAAAATGCTCCGTCCAGCAGGGATCTTCAAAGATACAATGCCATGATATTGTGGTAAATATAATCAGTAAGACGTGAGCTATGGCACGCTGCTTCTATACAGGAAGAAAATATCTTCATCTGGTCAATTTAAGTCCAGAGATAGTAATTAAGCTCACGCATGAAAGCGACAATATTTCTACTTAAAGGGACATAAAAGACAAAAAAATATTTCATGATACAGCTAAAACATACCATTTTTAAACAACTTTGCAATGTACTTCTATTATTTTTTTCTTTGTTTTCTTGATATCCTTTGTTGAAAAGCAGTAAGGTAAGTTCGGGAGTGTGCACGTGTCTGCAGTACTATATGGCAGCAGTTTTGCAACAATGTTATACATTATCAAGAGCACTATATGGCAGCACTATTTCCGGTCATGTAGATCTTCAGAAATATGCACGCTACCTATGTAGATAACTTTTCAACAAAGAATAACATGAGATTGAATTGAATTTGATAATAGAAGTAAATTGGAAATGTTTTTAAAATTGGTTTCATGACCCTTTAAACAACCCAGTGAATAAGAAAGAATAACAATTTTTCCCATTTCAAGTGCATTTTTTTCTTGTTGCTGCATTTCTTCTGTAATGTATGTGCAACAGTATAGGCTTTCTCACAGGAATATAACTATTTCTTTCATGTAATTAGCAAGAGTCCATGAGCTAGTGACGTATGGGATATACATTCCTACCAGGAGGGGCAAAGTTTCCCAAACCTCAAAATGCCTATAAATACACCCCTCACCACACCCACAATTCAGTTTTTACAAACTTTGCCTCCGATGGAGGTGGTGAAGTAAGTTTGTGCTAGATTCTACGTTGATATGCGCTGCGCAGCAGGTTGGAGCCCGGTTTTCCTCTCAGCGTGCAGTGAATGTCAGAGGGATGTGAGGAGAGTATTGCCTATTTGAATGCAGTGATCTCCTTCTACGGGGTCTATTTCATAGGTTCTCTGTTATCGGTCGTAGAGATTCATCTCTTACCTCCCTTTTCAGATCGACGATATACTCTTATATATACCATTACCTCTGCTGATTCACATTTCAGTACTGGTTTGGCTTTCTACAAACATGTAGATGAGTGTCCTGGGGTAAGTAAATCTTATTTTCTGTGACACTCTAAGCTATGGTTGGGCACTTTGTTTATAAAGTTCTAAATATATGTATTCAAACATTTATTTGCCTTGACTCAGAATGTTCAACATTCCTTATTTTTCAGACAGTCAGTTTCATATTTGGGATAATGCATTTGAATTATTCATTTTTTCTTACCTTCAAAAATTTGACTCTTTTTTCCCTGTGGGCTGTTAGGCTCGCGGGGGCTGAAAATGCTTCATTTTATTGCGTCATTCTTGGCGCGGACTTTTTTGGCGCAAAAAATCTTTTCCGTTTCCGGCGTCATACGTGTCGCCGGAAGTTGCGTCATTTTTTGACGTTATTTTGCGCCAAAAATGTCGGCGTTCCGGATGTGGCGTCATTTTTGGCGCCAAAAGCATTTAGGCGCCAAATAATGTGGGCGTCTTATTTGCCGCTAAAAAATATGGGCGTCGCTTTTGTCTCCACATTATTTAAGTCTCATTTTTCATTGCTTCTGGTTGCTAGAAGCTTGTTCTTTGGCATTTTTTCCCATTCCTGAAACTGTCATTTAAGGAATTTGATCAATTTTGCTTTATATGTTGTTTTTTCTCTTACATATTGCAAGATGTCTCACGTTGCATCTGAGTCAGAAGATACTACAGGAAAATCGCTGTCTAGTGCTGGATCTACCAAAGATAAGTGTGTATCTGCTGTAAACTTTTGGTAGCTATTCCTCCGGCTGTTGTTTGTATTAATTGTCATGACAAACTTGTTAATGCAGATAATATTTCCTTTAGTAAAGTACCATTGCCTGTTGCAGTTCTTTCAACATCTAAGGTGCAGAATGTTCCTGATAACATAAGAGATTTTGTTTCTGAATCCATCAAGAAGGCTATGTCTGTTATTTCTCCTTCTAGTAAACGTAAAAAATCTTTTAAAACTTCTCTCCCTACAGATGAATTTTTAAATGAACATCATCATTCTGATTCTGATGACTCTTCTGGTTCAGAGGATTCTGTCTCAGAGATTGATGCTGATAAATCTTCATATTTATTTAAAATGGAATTTATTCGTTCTTTACTTAAAGAAGTACTAATTGCTTTAGAAATAGAGGATTCTGGTCCTCTTGATACTAATTCTAAACGTTTAGATAAGGTATTTAAATCTCCTGTGGTTATTCCAGAAGTTTTTCCTGTTCCTAATGCTATTTCTGCAGTAATTTCCAAAGAATGGGATAAATTGGGTAATTCATTTACTCCTAAACGTTTTAAGCAATTATATCCTGTGCCGTCTGACAGATTAGAATTTTGGGACAAAATCCCTAAAGTTGATGGGGCTATTTCTACCCTTGCTAAACGTACTACTATTCCTACGTCAGATGGTACTTCGTTTAAGGATCCTTTAGATAGGAAAATTGAATCCTTTCTAAGAAAAGCTTATCTGTGTTCAGGTAATCTTCTTAGACCTGCTATATCATTGGCTGATGTTGCTGCAGCTTCCACTTTTTGGTTGGAAACTTTAGCGCAACAAGTAACAGATCATGATTCTCATGATATTATTATTCTTCTTCAGCATGCTAATAATTTTATCTGTGATGCCATTTTTGATATTATCAGAGTTGATGTCAGGTTTATGTCTCTAGCTATTTTAGCTAGAAGAGCTTTATGGCTTAAAGGGACACTGAACCCAAATTTTTTCTTTTGTAATTCAGAAAGAGCATGCAATTTTAAGCAACTTTCTAATTTACTCCTATTTTCAATTTTTCTTTGTTCTCTTGCTATCATTATTTGAAAAAGAAGGCAATCTAAGCTTTTTTTTGTTTCAGTACTCTGGACAGCACTTTTTTATTGGTGGATGAATTTATCCACCAATCAGCAAGGACAACCCAGGTTGTTCACCAAAAATGGGCCGGCATCTAAACTTACATTCTTGCATTTCAAATAAAGATACCAAGAGAATGAAGAAAATTTGATTATAGGAGTAAATTAGAAAGTTGCTTAAAATTTCATGCTCTATCTGAATCACAGAAGAAAAATTTTGGTTACAGTGTCCCTTTAAGACTTGGAATGCTGATATGGCTTCTAAATCAACTCTACTTTCCATTTCTTTCCAGGGTAACAAATTATTTGGTTCTCAGTTGGATTCTATTATTTCAACTGTTACTGGTGGAAAAGGAACTTTTTTACCACAGGATAAAAAATCTAAGGGTAAAAACAGGGCTAATAATCGTTTTCGTTCCTTTCGTTTCAACAAAGAACAAAAGCCTGATCCTTCATCCTCAGGAGCAGTTTCAGTTTGGAAACCTTCTCCAGTCTGGAATAAATCCAAGCCTGCTAGAAAGGCAAAGCCTGCTTCTAAGTCCACATGAAGGTGCGGCCCTCATTCCAGCTCAGCTGGTAGGGGGCAGGTTACGTTTTTTCAAAGAAATTTGGATCAATTCTGTTCACAATCTTTGGATTCAGAACATTGTTTCAGAAGGGTACAGAATTGGTTTCAAGATGAGACCTCCTGCAAAGAGATTTTTTCTTTCCCGTGTCCCAGTAAATCCAGTGAAAGCTCAAGCATTTCTGAATTGTGTTTCAGATCTAGAGTTGGCTGGAGTAATTATGCCAGTTCCAGTTCCGGAACAGGGGATGGGGTTTTATTATTATTATTATTATTCATTGTACCAAAGAAGGAGAATTCCTTCAGACCAGTTCTGGATCTAAAAATATTGAATCGTTATGTAAGGATACCAACGTTCAAGATGGTAACTGTAAGGACTATCTTGCCTTTTGTTCAGCATGGGCATTATATGTCCACAATAGATTTACAGGATGCATATCCGATTCATCCAGATCATTATCAGTTCCTGAGATTCTCTTTTCTGGACAAGCATTACCAGTTTGTGGCTCTGCCGTTTGGCCTAGCTACAGCTCCAAGAATTTTTACAAAGGTTCTCGGTGCCCTTCTGTCTGTAATCAGAGAACAGGGTATTGTGGTATTTCCTTATTTGGACGATATCTTGGTACTTGCTCAGTCTTTACATTTAGCAGAATTTCATACGAATCGACTTGTGTTGTTTCTTCAAGATCATGGTTGGAGGATCAATTTACCAAAAAGTTCATTGATTCCTCAGACAAGGGTAACCTTTCTGGGTTTCCAGATAGATTCAGTGTCCATGACTCTGTCTTTAACAGACAAGAGACGTCTAAAATTGATTTCAGCTTGTCGAAACCTTCAGTCACAATCATTCCCTTCGGTAGCCTTATGCATGGAAATTCTAGGTCTTATGACTGCTGCATCGGACGCGATCCCCTTTGCTCGTTTTCACATGCGACCTCTCCAGCTCTGTATGCTGAATCAATGGTGCAAGGATTACACAAAGATATCTCAATTAATATCTTTAAAACCGATTGTTCGACACTCTCTAACGTGGTGGACAGATCACCATCGTTTAATTCAGGGGGCTTCTTTTGTGCTTCCGACCTGGACTGTAATTTCAACAGATGCAAGTCTCACAGGTTGGGGAGCTGTGTGGGGATCTCTGACGGCAAAAGGAGTTTGGGAATCTTAGGAGGTGAGATTATCGATCAATATTTTGGAACTCCGTGCAATTTTCAGAGCTCTTCAGTTTTGGCCTCTTCTGAAGAGAGAATCGTTCATTTGTTTTCAGACAGACAATGTCACAACTGTGGCATACATCAATCATCAAGGAGGGACTCACAGTCCTCTGGCTATGAAAGAAGTATCTCGAATTTTGGTTTGGGCGGAATCCAGCTCCTGTCTAATCTCTGCGGTTCATATCCCAGGTATAGACAATTGGGAAGCGGATTATCTCAGTCGCCAAACGTTGCATCCGGGTGAATGGTCTCTTCACCCAGAGGTATTTCTTCAGATTGTTCAAATGTGGGAACTTCCAGAAATAGATCTGATGGCGTCTCATCTAAACAAGAAACTTCCCAGATATCTGTCCAGATCCCGGGATCCTCAGGCGGAGGCAGTGGATGCATTATCACTTCCTTGGAAGTATCATCCTTCCTATATCTTTCCGCCTCTAGTTCTTCTTCCAAGAGTAATCTCCAAGATTCTGAAGGAATGCTCGTTTGTTCTGCTGGTAGCTCCGGCATGGCCTCACAGGTTTTGGTATGCGGATCTTGTCCGGATGGCCTCTTGCCAACCGTGGACTCTTCCGTTAAGACCAGACCTTCTGTCACAAGGTCCTTTTTTTCCATCAGGATCTGAAATCCTTAAATTTAAAGGTATGGAGATTGAACGCTTGATTCTTGGTCAAAGAGGTTTCTCTTACTCTGTGATTAATACTATGTTACAGGTTCGTAAATCTGTATCTAGGGAGATATATTATAGAGTCTGGAAGACTTATATTTCTTGGTGTCTTTCTCATCATTTTTCTTGGCATTCTTTTAGAATACCGAGAATTTTACAGTTTCTTCAGGATGGTTTAGATAACGGTTTGTCCGCAAGTTCCTTGAAAGGACAAATCTCTGCTCTTTCTGTTCTTTTTCACAGAAAGATTGCTATTCTTCCTGATATTCGTTGTTTTGTACAAGCTTTGGTTCGTATAAAACCTGTCATTAAGTCAATTTCTCCTCCTTGGAGTTTGAATTTGGTTCTGGGAGCTCTTCAAGCTCCTCCGTTTGAGCCTATGCATTCATTGGACATTAAATTGCTTTCTTGGAAAGTTTTGTTCCTTTTGGCCATCTCTTCTGCCAGAAGAGTTTCTGAATTATCTGCTCTTTCTTGTGAGTCTCCTTTTCTGATTTTTCATCAGGATAAGGCGGTGTTGCGAACTTCTTTTGAATTTTTACCTAAAGTTGTGAATTCCAACAACATTAGTAGAGAAATTGTGGTTCCTTCATTATGTCCTAATCCTAAGAATTCTAAGGAGAAATCGTTGCATTCTTTGGATGTTGTTAGAGCTTTGAAATATTATGTTGAAGCTACTAAGTCTTTCCGAAAGACTTCTAGTCTATTTGTTATCTTTTCCGGTTCTAGATAAGGTCAGAAAGCTTCTGCCGTTTCTTTGGCATCTTGGTTGAAATCTTTAATTCATCTTGCCTATGTTGAGTCGGGTAAAACTCCGCCTCAGAGGATTACAGCTCATTCTACTAGGTCAGTTTCTACTTCCTGGGCGTTTAGGAATGAAGCTTCGGTTGATCAGATTTGCAAAGCGGCAACTTGGTCCTCTTTGCATACTTTTACCAAATTCTACCATTTTGATGTATTTTCTTCTTCTGAAGCAGTTTTTGGTAGAAAAGTACTTCAGGCAGCGGTTTCAGTTTGAATCTTCTGCTTATGTTTTTCATTAAACTTTATTTTGGGTGTGGATTATTTTCAGCAGGAATTGGCTGTCTTTATTTTATCCCTCCCTCTCTAGTGACTCTTGTGTGGAAAGATCCACATCTTGGGTAATCATTATCCCATACGTCACTAGCTCATGGACTCTTGCTAATTACATGAAAGAAAACATAATTTATGTAAGAACTTACCTGATAAATTCTTTTCTTTCATATTAGCAAGAGTCCATGAGGCCCGCCCTTTTTTTGTGGTGGTTATGATTTTGTATAAAGCACAATTATTCCAATACCTTATTTTATATGCTTTCGCACTTTTTTATCACCCCACTTCTTGGCTATTCGTTAAACTGAATTGTGGGTGTGGTGAGGGGTGTATTTATAGGCATTTTGAGGTTTGGGAAACTTTGCCGCTCCTGGTAGGAATGTATATCCCATACGTCACTAGCTCATGGACTCTTGCTAATATGAAAGAAATGAATTTATCAGGTAAGTTCTTACATAAATTATGTTTTTAATGTAAGTGCTAAATAAAATAGTTTCCTCTTCCACAAAAAGTAGGGGAGGAGCTATATAGACAGCTCTGCTGTTGGTGATCCTCTTGCAGCTTCCTGTTGGGAAGTAGAATATCCCACAAGTAATGGATGATCCGTGGACTGGATACACCTTACAAGAGAAATGTTCATTTATTTATTTTTTTTAATAGCATTTTCTTCTAGGTTTAATTTAAATGCATTTGGCTTTCAAGGAAAAACATTTCATCTATTTCATTTTTGCTGTTTCAAATGCTTAAAGGGAAACTAAACACAATTTTTTTCTTTCATGATTCAGGTAGAGCCTGCGGTTTTAAGCAACTTTCTAATTTTCTCCTATTATTAATTTTTCTTCGTTATCTTGTGATCTTTATTTGAAAAAGCAGAAATGTAAGCTTAGGAGCTAACCCGTTTTTGGTTCAGAACCCTGGGTAGTACTTGCTGATTGGTGGCTACAGAAAGGTTAAAATTGCATGCTCTATCTGAATCATGCAAGAAAAAAAATTGATTTAGTATCCCTTCAATACTGTCTGCCTGTTATTGAGTGCAATACCTCCCTGTTTTAATCAGAATATCCATAATGCACTTTCATGTTCTCACATGCTGAGTAAAACCAACTCTTATGTTTTCTAGTTGGGGTTCAGGAGCTGATCTATGGGGCTCTGATAATGATAATCGATATGGCAAACCGAGAATTGATGACGGGCTGCTTGAAGTTGTTGGTGTAACTGGTGTTGTCCACATGGTAAGTGAAAGCCTAAATCTACCCCTCACAATATCACATGATGTTTCCACCTCTGCTGCTGAGTTTTTAATCCTGATTTTCTGAAAGCGGAAGAAAACACTGAAATGTGGTGGATTTTATTATTCTCTGAGCTGGAAATGCACCATGCCGACGTATTGAGGCTAAATCTGCTACATACCAGCCCCTAATTGGCTTAAAACTGCAAATATATGTGTTTTTTACTGTTATACTAACTTTATCACTATATACATCTAAATATATGGGTTTTTTTTTTTTTTTAATAACTTTATTTATAATATAAAGATCCATTTCACTTACAATACAGTTATCTCAAGTAACGCAGTTACTTAGTGGTGAGTTACAGCAGCAATAAGGCTGGCAATAGATATCCGGGAATACAGTAGTTCACAGTATTTAAACACAAAATGCAAATTTATCAGCAGTAATACTTCCCAAGCTGTATTATAATAAGATACCATGACCCTGAGTTCTGTCAGCTTTTGGTTGAAATGTTCTTTATGAAGTGGCCTGGATCTCTTTTTTTACAACATTTATAGAAGGAAGGAGGAGAAAAAACAGAATTTATGCTTGCCTGATAAATTACTTTCTCCAACGGTGTGTCCGGTCCACGGTGTCATCCATTACTTGTGGGATATTCTCCTCCCCCACAGGGAAAGGCAAGGAGAGCACACAGAAAGAGCTGTCCATATAGTCCCTCCCAGGCTCCGCCCCCCCAGTCATTCGACCGACGGTTAGGAGAAAAAAAGGAGAAACTATAGTGTGCCGTGGTGACTGTAGTGTATAGAGAAAGAAATTCTTCAAACCTGATTAAAAAACCAGGGCGGACCGTGGACCGGACACACCGTTGGAGAAAGTAATTTATCAGGCAAGCATAAATTCTGTTTTCTCCAACATTGGTGTGTCCGGTCCACGGTGTCATCCATTACTTGTGGGAACCAATACCAAAGCTTTAGGACACGGATGAAGGGAGGGAGCAAATCAGGTTACCTAAACAGAAGGCACCACGGCTTGCAAAACCTTTCTCCCAAAAATAGCCTCCGAAGAAGCAAAAGTATCAAATTTGTAGAATTTGGACAAAGTGTGCAGAGAAGACCAGGTCGCTGCCTTACATATCTGATCAACAGAAGCCTCGTTCTTGAAGGCCCATGTGGAAGCCACAGCCCTAGTAGAGTGAGCTGTGATTCGTTCAGGAGGCTGCCGTCCGGCAGTCTCGTAAGCCAATCGTATGATGCTTTTCAGCCAAAAGGAAAGAGAGGTAGCGGTAGCTTTTTTGACCTCTCCTCTTGCCAAAATAAACTACAAACAGAGAAGACGTTTGTCTGAAATCCTTTGTTGCTTCTAAATAGAACTTTAAAGCACGGACTACATCTAAATTGTGTAACAAGCGTTCCTTCTTTGAAACTGGATTCGGACACAAAGAAAGCACAACTATTTCCTGGTTAATATTCTTGTTGGAAACAACCTTTGGAAGGAAACCAGGTTTAGTACGCAAAACAACCTTATCTGAATGGAACACCAGATAGGGCGGATTACACTGCAGAGCAGATAATTCAGAAAGCAGAAGAAATTGCAACCAAAAACAGAACTTTCCAAGATAACAACTTGATATCTATGGAATGTAAGGGTTCAAACGGAACCCCTCGAAGAACTGAAAGAACCAAATTTAGACTCCAGGGAGGAGTCAAGGGTCTGTAAACAGGCTTGATCCTGACCAAAGCCTGACCAAAAGCTTGAACATCTGGCACAGCTGCCAGTCGTTTGTGTAACAAGACAGATAAAGCAGAAATCTGTCCTTTTAGAGAACTCGCTGATAATCCCTTATCCAAACCTTCTTGGAGAAAGGAAAGGATCCTAGGAATTTTAATCTTACTCCATGAGAATCCCTTGGATTCACACCAACAGATATATCTTTTCCATATTTTATGGTAATCTTTCTAGTCACAGGTTTTCTGGCTTGTACCAGAGTATCTATCACAGAATCCGAAAACCCACGCTTAGACAAAATCAAGCGTTCAATTTCCAAGCAGTCAGCTGGAGAGAAACTAGATTTGGATGTTCGAATGGACCTTGTACTAGAAGATCCTGTCTCAAAGGTAGCTTCCATGGTGGAGCCGATGACATATTCACCAGGTCTGCATACCAAGTCCTGCGTGGCCACGCAGGAGCTATCAAAATCACAGAGGCCTTCTCCTGTTTGATCCTGGCTACCAGCCTGGGAATGAGAAGGAACGGTGGAAACGCATAAGCTAGGTTGAAAGTCCAAGGCGCCACTAATGCATCCACTAGAGTCGCCTTGGGATCCCTGGATCTGGACCCGTAGCAAGGAACCTTGAAGTTCTGACGAGACGCCATCAGATCCATGTCTGGAATGCCCCATAATTGGGCAAACACCTCCGGGTGGAGTTCCCACTCCCCCGGATGAAAGGTCTGACGACTCAGATAATCCGCCTCCCAGTTTTCCACTCCTGGGATGTGGATCGCAGACAGGTGGTAGGAGTGATCCTCCGCCCATTTGATGATCTTGGTCACCTCTCTCATCACCAGGGAACTCCTTGTCCCCCCTGATGGTTGAAGTAAGCAACAGTCGTCATGTTGTCTGATTGGAATCTTATGAATCTGGCCTTTGCTAGTTGAGGCCAAGCCCGGAGAGCATTGAATATCGCTCTCAGTTCCAGGATGTTTATCGGGAGAAGAGACTCTTCCCGAGACCATAGACCCTGAGCTTTCAGGGAATCCCAGACCGCGCCCCAGCCTAATAGACTGGAGTCGGTCGTGACAATGACCCACTCTGGTCTGCGGAAGCTCATTCCCTGGGACAGGTGATCCTGAGTCAGCCACCAACGGAGTGAGTCTCTGGTCTTCTGATCTACTTGAATCACTGGAAACAAGTCTGTATAGTCCCCATTCCACTGTTTGAGCATGCACAGTTGTAATGGTCTTAGATGAATTCGCGCAAAAGGAACTATGTCCATTGCTGCAACCATCAACCCTACTACTTCCATGCACTGAGCTATGGAAGGCCGTAGAAAAGAGTGAAGAACATGACAAGCGTTTAGAAGCTTTGACTCTCTGACATCTGTCAGGAAAATCTTCATTTCTAAAGAATCTATTATTGTTCCCAAGAAAGGGACTCTTGTTGATGGAGACGGGGAACTTTTTTCTATGTTCACCTACCACCCGTGAGATCTGAGAAAGGCTAGAACAATGTCTGTGTGAGCCTTTGTCTTTGAAAGAGACGATGCTTGAATTAGGATGTCGTCCAAGTAAGGTGCCACTGCAATGCCCCTGGGTCTTAGAACCGCTAGAAGGGACCCGAGCACCTTTGTGAAAATCCTTGGAGCAGTGGCTAGTCCGAATGGGAGAGCCACAATAGGTAATGTTTGTCCAGAAAGGCGAACCTTAGGAACTGATGATGATCTTTGTGGATAGGAATATGCAGATACGCATCCTTTAGATCCACGGTAGTCATAAATTGACCCTCCTGGATTGTAGGTAAAATCGTTCGAATAGTTTCCATTTTGAACGATGGCACTCTGAGAAATTTGTTTAGAATTTTTAAATCCAGAATTGGTCTGAAAGTTCCCTCTTTTTTGGGAACTACAAACAGATTTGAGTAAAACCCCTGACCTTGTTCCACAGTTGGAACTGGGAGTATCACTCCCATCTTTAACAGGTCTTCTACACAATGCAAGAATGCCTGTCTCTTTACTTGGTTTGAAGATAAGTGAGACATGTGGAACCTTGAATTCTAGAAGATAACCCTGAGAGACTATTTCTAGTGCCCAGGGATCCTGAACATCTCTTGCCCAAGCCTGAGCAAAGAGAGAGAGTCTGCCCCCAACTAGATCCGGTTCCGGATCGGGGGCTACCTCTTCATGCTGTCTTGGTAGCAGCAGCAGGTTTCTTGGCCTGTTTACCCTTGTTCCAGCCTTGCATTGATTTCCAAGCTGGTTTAGTCTGGGAAGCGTTACCCTCTTGTCTAGAGGCTGCCGAGTTGGAAGCCGGTCCGTTCCTGAAATTGCGAAAGGAACGAAAATTGGACTTATTCTTAGCCTTGAAAGGTTTATCTTGTGGGAGGGCATGGCCCTTTCCCCCAGTGATGACTGAAATAATCTCTTTCAATTCTGGCCCAAAAGGGGTCTTACCTTTGAAAGGGGTATTAAGCAATTTTGTCTTGGAAGATACATCCGCCGACCAAGACTTTAGCCAGAGCGCTCTGCGCGCTACAATTGTAAACCCTGAATTTTTTGCCGCTAACCTCGCTAACTGCAAAGCGGCGTCTAAAATAAAGGAATTAGCTAACTTAAGTGCGTAAATTCTGTCCATGACTTTCTCATACGGAGTCTCCCTACTGAGCGACTTTTCCAGTTCCTCGAACCAGAACCACGCCGCTGTAGTGACAGGAATAATGCACGAAATAGGTTGAAGGAGGTAACCTTGCTGTACAAAAATCTTTTTAAGCAAACCCTCCAATTTTTTATCCATAGGATCTTTGAAAGCACAATTTTCCTCAATAGGAATGGTCGTGCGCTTGGCTAGAGTAGAAAACTCCCCCTAGACCTTAGGGACTGTTTGCCATGTGTCCTTCCTGGGGTCGACCATAGGGAACAATTTCTTAAATATAGGAGGAGGGACAAAAGGTATGCCTGGCTTCTCCCACTCCTTATTCACTATGTCCGCCACCCGTTTAGGTATCGGAAAAGCATCAGGGTGCACCAGGACCTCAAGGAACTGTCCATCTTGCACAATTTTTCTGGGTTGACCAGATTGTCACAATCATCCAGAGTAGATAGCACCTCCTTAAGTAATGCGCGGAGATGCTCTAATTTAAATTTAAATGTCACAACATCAGGTTCTGCCTGCTGAGAAATTCTTCCTGTATCAGAAATTTCCCCATCTGACAAACCCTCCCTCACTGCTACTTCAGATTGGTGTGAGGGTATGACAGAAAAATTATCATCAGCGCCCTCCTGCTCTACAGTGTTTAAAACAGAGCAATCGTGCTTTCTCTGAAATGCTGGCATTTTGGATAAAATATTAGCTATGGAGTTATCCATTACTGCCGTCAATTACTGCATAGTAACAAGCATTGGCGCGCTAGAAGTACTAGGGGTCGCCTGCGCGGGCATAACTGGTATAGACACAGAAGGAGATGATGTAGAACTATGTCTACTTCCTTCATCTGAGGAATCATCCTGGGCAACTTTACAATTTGTGACAGTTCTGTCCTTACTTTGTTTGGACGCAATGGCACAATTATCACATACATTTGAAGGGGGAACCACCTTGGCCTCCATACATACAGAACATGATCTATCTGAAGGTACAGACATGTTAAACAGGCTTAAACTGGTTAATAAAGCACAAAAACCATTTTAAAACAAAACCGTTACTGTCTCTTTAAATGTTAAACAGGGCACAATTTATTACTGAATATGTGAAAAACTATGAAGGAATTATCCAATCTTTACCAAATTTTCACCACAGTGTCTTAATACATTCAAAGTATTGCACCCCAATTTTCAAGCTGTTAACCCTTAAAATGTGGAAACCGGAGCCGTTTTTAATTTTAACCCCCTTACAGTCCCAGCCACAGCCTTTGCTGCAACTTCACCAATCCCAGGGGGGTATATGATACCAAATGAAGCCTTCTAGGAACGTTTTTAGTGGATTCCAGACCCTCACACATGCAGCTGCATGTACTGAACTCAAAATTAACTGCACAGTAATGGCGCGAAAATGAGGCTCTGCCTACTACAGAGAAAGGCCCTTCCTGACTGGGAAGGTGTCTTAACAAGTGCCTGGTGCTAAAAACGTTCCCCAATGTTATAAAAGTGTGAAATACAACTTCAAACTGCATATAATACTTAAATAAAGCAATCGATTTAGCCCCTAAAAGTGTCTACCAGTTTATAGCCCATAATAAGCCCTTTATTCTGTTTGAGACTAAGAAAATGGCTTACCGATCCCCATGAGGGGAAAATGACAGCCTTCCAGCATTACATGGTCTTGTTAGAAATATGGCTAGTCATACCTTGAGCAGAAGATCCTGCTAACTGTTTCCCCCAACTGAAGTTATCTCATCTCAACAGTCCTATGTGGAAACAGCAAACGATTTTAGTAACTGCTGCTAAAATCATAATCCTCTCACAAACAGAAATCTTCATCTCTTCCTGTTTCAGAGTAAATAGTACATACCAGCACTATTTTAAAATAACAAACTCTTGATAGAAGAATAAAAAACTACAACTAAACACCACAAACTCCTCACCATCCCCGAGGAGATGCTACTTGTTCAGAGCGGCAAGGAGAATGACTGGGGGGCGGAGCCTGGGAGGGACTATATGGACAGCTCTTGCTGTGTGCTCTCCTTGCCTTTCCCTGTGGGGGAGGAGAATATCCCACAAGTAATGGATGACACCGTGGACCGGACACACCAATGTTGGAGAAAAAAAAAAAAATGGACAGGAAAGAACACAGAGAAAAAGGACAACAAAAGAAACCAATAAAACTATTTAATTTAACTTAACTTACCCAGAGTGCGTCCAGATCGCCCCCCACAGGCCAGCATCGGAAACATCTTAGGATAGATAGAAGTTCATTCAGCAGAGCATTCACACACAGGTATTGCTGGTCTAGGGTTCTCTGTTTTGGAAGCACCAATTACCCTTCAGATTTTCATTTAGGATATATAAACTATTCCGAAATGGGAAGATAACCCTTTCTGTAACTGCATCTGGCAAATACCGTAGATATGTTTCCCATTTATGGAGAAAACGTTTAATTCTTTTCTCAGGGTCTCCCTTTGTATCTGCTTGCTCAACTAACATCTGAGTATGTATGTTCCTGATTAGTTTTTGGAATGGAGGGGACTTATTGCTGGCCCAACCTGCCAGGATGTGCTGCTTTGCCAGTGTGATAACTGTGGAGATAAGGGTGTTTGAATTAAGTCTCTCATTAGTGGATACTAAGAATATTATATGTTGTGCAGAAAGTTCGACCCTCATTTTGGTAACCTTGGTCAACCAGTAGGATATTTTCTGCCAGTAACTTTTCAATTTAGGGCAGTTCCACAATAG